>NW_022196895.1:3423852-3435520 GCF_008632895.1 Mastomys coucha | reverse complement strand
CTGGGTGTTGTGGGACTGGCTGCAGAGCTTGTGCCCAAGGTCTGCTCTGGACCCCAGCCCAGAGAGACCAGAAGGAACCCGAGTCACTGGGCTGGTGGAGTTCCTGTGTGCCTGGTCCCGCTGGTCCCATTTACTCTCAGTGTTGGGATAGATGTTGGTTCCTGCTCACTTCTGATCCTGAGTGTATCAGAGTGCCTGGGAGTGGAGCTTTCTCTGGGTGTTCAGAACATGATTTCTTAAATAGTCACATGCATAGACTTTTTCCTTCTGTAAATGTGGGGATGATTACTTGGAGTAACATTTCCAGCTTCACCCAGAATACTTGAGAAATGTTAGATACTTCAACTTCTATACTTTTGTTTCATCTTAACACTGAAAATGAAGTCAGAAAAGATGTCTTTGATGTTCTGTGACAGTGTCTTAAAGAGCCACCTGCAAATGTTGCATCACACATTCCCAAGATTGCATAACCTGGATCTCCTACTGATGGTTGAAACATTATGCCCTGCAGGAGGAGGAGGAAGAAGAAGAGGAGGTGGAGGTGGAGGGGGAGGACTCACTAAATTCAGGGAGCTCATGGAACTTACTCTAAAGTCATATGAGCAATAAACAATTGCCGTGGGAGAGGAGGCTCTTCTGTGGCACAGCCTACAGAATGTGAAGGCAACTCCAAAGAGGCAGCTCTCATGAGTGGTGACCCATGCTAGGATGCTGGGTAATGCACTTGTAGAGCTCACCATGCTCATGTAAGTAACTCCCCTGCCCCATGCTTATTGATTCACCAAGCTATAAATGGGTGGAATATTGTCTTTTCTCACTCCTCAGTGCCCTTCTGGGCTGACAGCTTGTTGTTCATCCAGCATCACCACCACACAATAACCTAGCATCCTCTCCTAAAACCACATGCATAGCATCGGTCAGACCCTTGCAGCAGGATTGTTCTTCTCTAATTCAAACAAATACTCCAAGTATGGGTCTTGGAGTTACACAGTGAGAAGAGAAGGATATGTCATTTATAAAAGAACCTCCAAAGAGCTGATTCCCTAAACTGAGCTCAGAGATCCAGGAAGCCAGCCATTTAGGGATTGCAGAAGAGCCCCATCCCAGAAACCTGGTGATTGCAAAAAGAGACAATAGATCCCACACTTTCCAAAAACCTTCTTTAAGGAAAACAACAAACTTCCCCATCCTGCACTGTTGCCTCCCACGCCCAGTTCAGCCTCAGGCCTTTGAGGTCCTCCACCCTCGGTGTTCACCTAGGAAATTAAGCCGAAAGACCTTCAACAGACTACAGGCTTATCTCTGAAAGAAGTTCCCCTAGAAGTTCAGCTGAGATACAACTACACCTGCAGCAAGGCCTATTGCCTGAGGACAGAAGTCAGAGCTGTTGGTGATCTTCCCTTGTGATTCCCTTGTGACTCCCTCCTGACTCTTTCCTAACTTCCCAGTGTTTATGTTATGCAAATGTCATTGTAACCTAGAGATCCAGTTTGGCTTTCATGTTTAAATGCTGAGACCCAAAAGTAAAGTGGCAAGCCTTGATTGGAAACCCTCAACTTGGCTTTGTGTCCTTTTGTTCTCGAACTCTGTGTTTCAGGTTCTCCTTTTCTCCCTTGGGTCGAGACAGAACCCGGTTCATGAAACTGTGGGACAGTTTCACTGCACCTCACGAAACCCTTTCCCACTTCCCAGTCATTAGTGGCAAAACCCTAACTTTGCTTGAAGTCTGTATCGTCTGGCCTCATGGGTCCTGCCCTCCTGCATCTGCATATGCAGTGCTATCCACCCCCTCTATCCCACAGAATATACTAGAAACCAGGCTCTGTTACACACACAACTATGGGCACCCAAAAGCCTGGTGATTCATCAGACTCTGATGGAGACCTCCATATGAGCACCACAAACCAACCTTTAGATTTCAGGCCTCCAACACATAGGCACTAACTTCTAGCAGTTCAATGAAACAGTTGCAGTGTGAGGGTATCCAGGAGAGCCTGTTACATAGTAGTGTATGTGGTATTTAGTGTGTTTGAGTGCGAAAGGTATCAGGATCAGGTGGATACCCACTGCATCCCACATAAAATGCTGGCTATTGAGTACTGTTACTTTGCCATCACATGAACTCCTAGGTATCAGGTTCTCTGTCCTTCTCCTCATTCCGCAGGCACTGCTAGATGCCAGGCATTGTTAGCTAACAACTTTCCTTTGATAAAACTGCATACACAGTGTTATGTATCAAGCCCTGACGCCCTAAATCCATGGAGGCTCAAGAGTTCGGAGTCCCCAAGGGTAAGATTGAAACAAAGAATCACAAAGGGTTTCATCCCCAAGAAAAGAGGTCAATTTGTATGAGATCTAGAGGCATAAGCCAGAGAAAAAAGCTTAGGAGAAAGGCCTTCTATTCCAAGCTCCACCCAGCTCAAGGGTACAGGAAAGACTGGAAGTCAGCCCTCATTTGATATACCAGGAAAAGGAGAGGCTCCTTCTAAAAGCTCTCTGAAGAACATTACAAGGAATTCTGTATCATATGGGAACCTCAGAACAAAATACAAAGGTCAGGGGAATTCTTTGAAGAATAAAAGCCCTCCATCAGCTACTGAGCAGGAACAAGAGGTCGTAGAAAGGTAAAAGCTCATCTACAGTATGGCACCATGATGAATATTCTGGTCTAGATCCTGGTGAATAATGTAGGGGACCCGTTCCAGGTGGGTGTGGCTCATCCCACTCTTCTGATGACTCGAACCATAGCAGACCAGCAAGCACAATAAGCTGTACTCATGCCAGCTCTAAGGAGCAAAACCCTCCATTCACATACTAGGGAATTAGAGATAAACTGCAGTCAAGCATTGGTTCCAGGAGATCCTGTGACCAACATCTGAAACAAGTCAAGAGAGGAATAGCCTTTGACCAGCTCCCCACTCCCATGGGGATCAGCCATCCATATTGGTATAGGGGAATTGGAGACAAGCAGGAGCCAGTTCTTGTTGATCAGAGAACCTTTGACACAGTACAAATTAGAGCAAAGATTAGAATGGGCAACTGTCCACATAGAAGCCATTATGGGCACAACTATCCATTCACATACACAGATATTGGAAACAGACAATACCTAAGTGTTGACCATAAAGCTGTTGATGCCAGAAGCCATCTAGGAGAAGCTAAAAACTAACTGGTAATCTTCCTATAATGGTTCCTCCATGGACTGTAAAGTTATGAAAAGTTTGCTTCTTATAGAAGGCAAATAAAATTACATTTAAGGAAAGATTTCTGCTATGAATATGCTTTTCCCATTATTATTAAATTTATATAACTATCATGAGGTATTAACCCAACCTTTTGAACAGATTTCTGCAGAAGAATGAAGATGTGCTGCCCTGTAATGGTGCTACATAAACAAATAGATAATTTCTTAATTCTTAATCATGATTCTATAAGAATTTCTAAAATTATAGTAGTAATTACTAAGATCTTTTTATAATAGAATTGCTATTAAGTCCTTTCTGATGTCTAAACTGCAATGAGAACTCTCCTAATCTTCAAGTGTTATGAATTCATTACTTCTGAGATACAAAGTAGGCATTTACAAAAAGTTGTAAAACAATTAACCAATGGTCATAAAAAGGGAACTAAAGATTTACTATACGTGAAAGGAAAGAAGATAAAAAAAATTGGCTAGGTTAATAATCTATAGAAAACTTCAATAATAGCATAGTAACAAAAATTATGGTTTTTAACTTTCAATGAACCTGTTGAGCTTGTGACAGATAATGTTTAGCAAGATAATTACTCTTAATGAATACGCATGTAAACCTCTTGTAAACTAACTATTCAATTTACTATTTGAATTTATGTGTAAACTTATGGTGAACTTTTTTTTTGAATATTTTCTTTATTTACATTTCAAATGCTTTCCCCTTCCCAGGTCTCCCCTTCAGAACCCTCCTATCATATCCTCTTTCCCCCTGCCTCTATGAGGGTGCTCCCCCACACACCCACTCCTATCTTCCCACCCTAGCATCAAACACCCTCAGGCCCAAGGGCCTCTACTCCCACTGATGACCAACAAGGCCATCCTCTGCCACATATGTGGCCAGCTCCATAGTTCACTCCATGTGTATTCTTTGGTTGGTGGTCCAGTCCCCAGGAGCTCTGTGGAGTCTAGCCTGTTGACACTGTTGCTCCCTCCATGGGGCTGCAAACTACCTCAGCTCCTTTAGTTCCTTCTCCAACTCCTCCATCTAGGACCCCTGAGCTCATTCCAATGGTTGGCTGTGAGCTTCTGCCTCTGTATTTGTCAGCCTCTCAGGAGACAGCCATATCAGGCTTCCATAAGCAAACACTTCCTGACATCCACAATAATGTCCGGGTTTGGTGGCTGTATGTGGGATGGATCCCCAGGTGGGGCAGTCTCTGGATGGCCTTTCCTTCAGTCTCTGCTCCACACTTTGTCTCCGTATTTCCTCCTGTGAGTATTTTGTTCACCCTGTGGAGAACTTTTTACTATGTGATCATGTATTCTGTATAAGCGCTAAGTACAAAGAGAAGCTAGATTTTTTTTCTTAGAGAACTTCTGAGGGAAACTCTTTGAGAGTACAAATCTCACAGAATTTTTTAGATATAGAACTAGTCCTTTTTTTTTTTTTCTGTGACTTTCACTAGCAGGCTGAGAGTAAGATCAGAAAGGTTGCTGTAGAGAGCAAAGACTGCCTAACTTAACCCCCTGGTAGTCTACAGGGTTAACCACCTAAGCCAAAGGTTTTTAACCCTTAGAATAAGCAAGAAAAATTCAAGACTTCTTGGAAATTATCATCAAGCATTGAGTAGAAAGGTAGAACTTCCAGAAATCATCAGTCTTTAAAGCTACAACTGAGCCTGACTCTGTGTTCTGCATTAACCCATTCCAGGCTGGGCAGGCTCCAGGAACATTGACTCACATCAGAGAACAAATGAAAGAAGGGGCTGTTGCTACCTTACAAGTCCCAGTGTGGAAGTAAAGTCCCAAGGTGGAAAGAAATGGTACCAGATGGTAAATCAAATCAAACAGAAAAATGACAAGGACTGGCGTAATAAGGTCTGCACAGAAATGAACAGTTCAAGAATGCTCACTGTCCTATAAAGTAATGAAACCGTGTGTTGATGGGTTTCCATCATAGAGACATAATAAAGTGGCTGTTACGGATCAGAGGACGGAAAGGAAACAGCTGTTCCGGAGCAGTCACTCCACCAAAGCTAGGTTACTACTGCTCTGAAGTGGGTTTGGGGTTTCGGTACATCACTAGAGCATGTAGTAACTATGGTTACAAGATCAGCAAAATAATGGATGTAACACAATATAATATCTATAGAGAACAAAAGGAAGCAACTGAGAAATTAACATGAGAAGCAGGATGAAACAAAATGTTAAAGTGAAAAATGCAAGGATGAGCACCTCAGTGAACAGCTGAGACAGTGAGCGTTAGAGGGGAAGGCTGACCACCTTAAAAAAGAACATGGTTTTGAGATGCAACTAATTTTTTGTTTGTTTGTTTGATTGGTTGGTTGGTTGGTTGGGTTTTTTTTAGTGTAGACCAGATTTGCCATTAATGTCACAATTCTTGAGACTTGGTTATATCAACATTGAGAGTTGTTGGCATATGGTACCATGCTAAAATAAAGAACGGTGGTTATAAATGTAGTCTCCAGTCCAAAAGAGGGAGGTTGGAGACACAAAAGGGACAGAGAGAGGAGGGGAGTAAGTGAGAAGGATGGAAGGAAGGAAGGAAGGGAGGGAAGGAGGGAGGGAGGGAGGGAGGGAAGGAGGGAAGGAGGAGGATTGGTTGCTCATCCCACTGGGACTGAAAGCAGAAGTTACATTCATAGATGTCATGAATCTGTATGTAGAAAGTTCAAGCAAGCTCACCAAAGAGAACAAAATAGACAAAACAAAACAAAAACCCAAAAGTAAGTAAAATGACTAAAACTATTAGACTTACAGGTTAAGGAATATTACTATTAAAATTGTGCCCCCAGCATGCTGCACCACACACACAAGAAGACAGCTTGGTGAGAAGCCTCTTGGACTTCTCCAATTACTATCCAACAACCTAGTCAGTGGAACCTCGTTTGCATGTCACTGCCCTGGCAGAACACACAGTCCAGGCCTGGCTTCACCTCTGAATCTCCCACTCTCCTGTATCTAAAATCGCCAATTAGGAGTTTGAAGCCTGCTAGGCAAGGTGCACAAGTGTTATAGGGAAGGCTCCAGTTGTTTCTGCTCTCCACCCTGCAGCAGGTTAGATTCTTGTGCTATTGAAAGAGAGGAATGTAGGTGAGACAAAGTGTGAAATCAGATACTCCCACTTTAGTTAGAGTATGTGGGTCACCATGACATTGGTGAGTGAGCAAGGGATACTGAATACACATTTAAAGAACAAGGAGACCTAGCAGAATGGATTCATATCACTCCTGTCACTGTAACTTTTTCTTGTGCCTCCCTCAGAGTGACTGGGACTGGCAGGACCAAGCACACACAGAAACTCCACAAGCCCTGTGGCTCAGGTTCATTCCAGTCCCACAACACCCAGAGGAAGCTCCACTCCCAGGTGCTATAACACACCCAGGATCAGAGGTAAGGAGGACATAACATCTATCTCAACACTGGGAGTAATTGGGACCAGTGGGACCAGGCTCCACTAACCCAGTGGCTCAGGTTCCTTCTGGTCTGTCTGGGCCAGCTAGTGCCCTGAGCAAACCTTGGGTGCAAGCTCCAAAACCAGTTCCACAACACCCAGAGGAAGCTTCACTCCCAGGCTCTCTAACACGCCCAGGATCAGAGGTGAGGAGGACACAACATCTATCCCAACACCAGGAGTAACTGGGACCAGGCAGGACCCAGGCACACAGGAACTCTGCCAGCCCAGTGGCTTGGGTTGCTTCCAGTCTGTTTGGGCCAGCTGATGCCCTGAGCAGACCTTGGGTGCAAACTCTGTAGTCATTCCCAAAACACCCACAGGAAGCTCCACTCCCAACTGCTCTAACAAGCCCAGGGTCACAGGATCCCAGAGACAGCTTGACTCTGACGAGTTCTGACACAACCAGGATCACAGGAAGGACAGCTTCCAGTCAGATTTAGCAAGGGCAGGTAGCACTAGAGATAACCAGATGATGAAGGGCAAATGTAAGAATATAAGCAACACAAACCAAGGTTACTTGGCATCATCAGAACCCAATACTCTCACCATTACAAGTCCTGGACACACCATCACACCGGTAAAGCAAGATTCAGATATAAAATTACTTCTCATGGTGATGATACAAGACTTTAAGAAAGACATAAACAGCACCCTCAAAGAAATACAGGAGAACACAGATAAACAGCTAGAAGCCCTTAAAGAGGAAACATAAAAATCCATTAAAGAACTACAGGAAAACACAATCAAACAGGTGAAGGAAATGAGCAAAACCATCCAGAATCTACAAATGGAAATAGAAACAATAAAGAAATCAGAAAGAGAGACAACCCTGGAGATACAAAACCTAGGAAAGAAATCAGGAGTCATAGATGCAAGCATCACCAACAGAATACAAGAGATAGAAGAGAGAATCTCAGGGGCAGAAGACACCATAGAAAACATTGACTCAACAGTCAAAGAAAATGCAAAAAGCAAAAAGCTCCTAACCCAAAACATCCAGGAAATCCAGGATGCAATGAGAAGACCAAACCTAAGAATAATAGGTATAGAAGAGAGAGAAGATCCCCAACTTAAAGGGCCAGTAAATATGCTCAACAAATAATGATAGAAGAAAACTTCCCTAACCTAAAGAAAGATATGCCCATGAACATATAAGAAGCTTACAGAACTCCAAATAGACTGGACCAGAAAAGAAATTCCTCCCATCACATAATAATCAAAGCATCAAATGCACTAAAGAAAGAAAGAATTTTAAAAGCAGTAAGGAAAAAAGGTCAAGTAACATATAAAGGCAGGTCTATCAGAAATACACCAGATTTCTCAATAGAGACTCTGAAAGCCAGAAGATCCTGGGCAGATGTCATATAGACCCTAAGAAGACACAAATGCCAGCCCAGGCTACTATACCCAGCAAAACTCTCAATTATCATAGATGGAGAAAACAAGATATTCCATGACAAAACAAAATTTGCACAATATCTTTCCACAAATCCATCCCTACAAAGAATAATAGATGGAAAACACCAACACAAGGAATAAAACTACACCAAAGAAGAAGCAAGAAAGTAATCTTTCAACAAATCCACTCAAACCTAATTCCACCTCTTACAACGAAAACAACAGGAAATAACAATTACTTTTTCTTAATATCTCTTAATATGAAAATTAATATTACCAACATATCCTAATCGATTGAAATCCAAAAATATGAGGAATTATACATTTGTTGACTGTCATCCAATGGTCTCTCTAATTTTGTAATTGGAGAAATAGGTCCAATATTGTACAATCCATATACACTTTTAGCTTGTTTGTATGTGACAGTGTCTTGCTGTGTACAACATAATCGTCTTGAAATCATGCTTCTCCTACCTCAGTCTCTCTATTAGTAGTATTGTTTATTTCATGTTTTTACACTATACTATGGTTTTCAGAACAGCTTACATATTTCAAAAGTATTTATATAGCCAAAAGAAATGTAGACAATTAAATTGGGAGGTGACTTGTGAGAGAATAACAAAGAGTGAGACTGAAAGCTTTGCTTGATGTTTGTACCTATTGTATCAAGTTTGACGAAGAGGACTTTATAAGTTAATCTTTCTCTGAGATGAATGCTTTTCAAAATCATCACAGCCCCTGAACCAGATTCTTACCCTCACCTAATGTCTGTGCCACTCTCCAAGCAGAACCATTGTTCATTGAAACAGTTGGTGAATGACTTTATGGATAGACCATCTTAATACACACACCATTTCTTAAATGAATGTAACCTGTTCTCTGTGGGCTGAGAATAAAGTCACTCACTCAAATCAAATAGCTTTGACCATAGCAAGAAGTCTGTACCCAAAAATCATGCCTACAATTTATTCTTTGGCACAGCAGAACTGTCAACTCTCGCTTAGGTACGATGGAGGTAAAATCCTTTGGTGATGTGAGGGTCATTGAAGTACAGCCTTATGACAATGAACTCCAATGTCTAAAAATTGTTCTTATTTTGGGCTTTACCACAGTAAGAGCCAAGATTTTAAGCCTACTAAATATAAAACAAACAAACAAAAAAAGACTTTATATATTTATGTTCATTTAAGAAAATGCTAGTAGTGATGTATTATTTTGAAATATACAGTTTGGGGTACAAAAGAGATGCAAGAATTTGACTTAATTCTATTTTCTTAAAATATGTTTTTAAATGTTAACAAATTCAGATAAATTGATATCATGTAGCTTTTCTCATCATAATGCAATAAAATGTAAATTTAAAAAAGAGACTAAATCAGACAACAAAATCTCTGCTGGGCTTTTTTGAGACTTCCTTTGTTAATGCAATGTAAATCTCTTTATCTTAGCCTCAGGTACACTCTTCAGAGAAGGCCAAAAAGTAGCCACATTCTTCACTAAAATATTACAAAACCGGCACTAGTCGATATACTAAATTCTTCTCCACTGAAACATCTTGGGCCAGGTCTGCGTAGTCCAAATCACTCTTAGCAACAAAGTCCTACAAATTCCTACTAGGATAGCCCATTAATCTCCACATATATCATTCTACCTCTTTCAAAATCCAAAGTCCCCAAATCCTCATTCCTCTAAACAAAATCATGGTCAGGCCTATCACAATATACCAGTTCAAGGTTCCAACTACTGTCTTATTTAGTGTTTTACTGCTGTGAAGAGATGCCATGAATGAGGCAAGTCTTCTAAAGGACAACATTTGATTAGTGCTGGCTTACAGGTTCAGAGGTTTAGTCCATTATCATTAAGGCAGGAGCATGGCAGTATCTAAGCAGACATGGAACTAGGGGAGCTGAACGTTCCTCCTCTTGTTCTGAAGACAGCTAGGAGATTGGCTTTCAGGCAGCTAGGAAGTGTCTTAAAGCCCATGCCCACAGTGACACACTTCGTCCAACAGGGCAACACTTCCAAATATTGCCAGTCCCTGTGCCAATCATATTCAACCTATCACATGGGTGTTATTTAAGAAAATAATAGCTTCTTGAATATAAGCATTTCAATACTGCAAAGGTCAATCAGAGAAGAAAGAGTATGGTGCCTGGAACTGATCCTTTGCCACAGTACTCCATACCCAAATACCCTGGGAGAGAGCTGGTCTTCCAGGAGTGTGGACACGCCTGTGAACACAGGTAAAACCACCACTTCTGCTCAGAGGAACCTGACCAAAATCCTCAGGACATGGGAACCAAGCAGCAGCATGGAACAGGATCCTTCTGGATTCCATCTGCACCGAGACCCTGTGCCACACCTCTCCATGCCCAAATTCCTCTCAGAGAGAACTGGACTCCCAGGAGTACGGATACACAGGCTTGTAGGAGGGACAAGTCACAGTCAGAGACAGCGAGACCAGCAACAAGTTAAGGTTGAATACATTAAATAACACTTTCTGGTTGTAAAAACCAATAACACAAACAGGTCACTAGTTTTTGAAACATACATGATTAAGAGTTAAGAAGCATCATCCATCATTTATAAAACCCTACACATCAAGTGTTAGAGAGATAGATGGGTGGTTAAGAGCACCCACTGCTCTTTCAGATGACCTAAATTACATTCTCAGTACCCACATGGTGGGTCACAACTGCCTGTAACTGTAGTTCCAGAGGATCTGATACCACCTCCTGTCTTCTGTGGACACTAGGTGTGCCAGTGTACACACTTACATATAGACAAAACATCCATACACATTGTAGTGGCTATTCCTGATTGTCAACTTGACTATATCTGAAATGAACTACAATCCAGAATTAGAAGGCTCACTTGTGGCCCTAATCTGGAGGCTGAGAGACACAAGTTTTGGACCTGAATCTTGGCATGGAGATCTTGAGGTATAGTGGCTATGAATCCCAGAGGATTAAGATAGAAAGATCTACGAGTTCAAGACCATCTGGGATTAAAGGTGTGGTGGCATAGTGGCTCTGAATCCTAGAAGATTAAGATTGGAAGATATATGAGATCAAGCAAAGTCATGTGGGATTAAAGGTGGGGTGGCACACACCTTTAATCTTGACCACACCTTTTGCTGGAGACCTATATAAGGACATTGGAAGAAGGAAGGCTCACTCTGCTTCGCCTGCTTGCCTGCCTGCCTGCCTGCTTGCCTTGTGGGACTGAGCAATTGCTGGATCCTTGGACTTTCATTCACAGCTGCTGCTGACCATTGTTGGGAGTTGATTGTTGAGAGTTGGACTACAGACTGTAAGTCATCAATAAATTCATTTACTACATAGAGACTACCATAAGTTCTGTGACTCTAGAGAACCCTGACTAATACACACATAAAATAAAAATTTGAAGTTTAAAGAAAAAAAACCTTCACACAGCAGGGAGTTAATAAAAAACCATATGACTATATATTAGGAATTAATATTCCCCATAATCACATGAAAAGCTGTTTTGCTCAGCCAAGTCAAGGTAATGAAATATTCTAGAACTGGTGTTCTAGATGGGTAGCTGGAGAAGTCTGGCAAGGATGCTAAAGAAGA
>NW_022196895.1:3406627-3423314 GCF_008632895.1 Mastomys coucha | reverse complement strand
TACCAGAGTATTGGGAAAGCATCCACTGCTTTGGCTGGAAGCTGATCTTCCTGCAGTGAGGAGACCACAGATCTCCTTGCTTTGTGGCAGGCCCTGAGTCACATGACCCTATTAAACCAGAACTGGATTCCTGATCCACAGAAACTATGAAGTTATCAATGCCATTTGACACCAGTAAGTCTGGCCCAACCTTGTTATGCAATACTATATAGCTAACATATCCATTTTTTGTGTTAATCTAGCAATTTTCACAACCAAATATCCAATCAGCTAACAGCATAGTCAGGTAGTATATCCCCTAACTGTGGTGAAAGGTGTTGGGATCCACTGTTGTAGGTGTAACTGAAATGCCACTGTAGATGGTACTGTAGGAGGATAGTGAGCCAATATCCAGAACACACCTGTATATTATGTGTGAAAACCCACCTAGAGGTTTGCACACAACATGAAGAATACCCAGGCCTGCTGACTATGAGAGATTGATGCCATCATTCCCAAGTTGTGTCAAATGAGTCAGTGGCATCCACAATCCTGGGATCTGCAAGGCCTATCATGAATGGTCTAGGAGCAACTTATTCCAGGTTCTTGAAGGCAGCTCAAATGGGCATGGTCACTAGCAGGATGAAGTAATACTTCTGTCACTTAGAGAACAAGCCTTTGGTAGTCAAGATGGTGGGTGTGCTAAGCCTGACCTGAGGAGGACAGAATATGTACTAGGTGAGATGTTGAAGAATCCAGAGTAGTTGGTGGAGGGGATGGTGAGACAGATGGCAGCTCCAAGGTCGGCTGCTGTGGGAAAGCCTGTGCCTTCTGAACCTCCTTCTTGGAATCTGTTCCAGGGAGAGGTCCCCAGATCTCAGAGGAGCTTTTGTGAGCTCCGAATGCAACAGCTTGTAGAGTACATCTTCTGTGGATGCATTCTGTCAACCACTCATCTGCCCTCAAGGAGAGAATCACATTTCAAATCTCTAGAGTACACAGATGCTTTTACTTCAGAGCCTAGTGTATGTCCTGAGCCACAGGAGATGCCTCAGAGAGAATCTGAACTGTAATAGCCACTTATGAAAATTAGTTATGAAAGAATAACACTATATTCATTCTGATTTTCTGACGTGTTATTAAATTTTAAGGTAGGAATGTAGGTGTTATGGTGTACGTCTTTAATACCATTGCTCTCAAGGCTGAGGCAGGAGAATCAGAGGTTAAAGCCATTATAGATATCATAGGGAGATACAGTCTTAAAACAAAAGCCTTTGTTAGGGTTTTACTGCTGTGAAGAGACACCATGACTAAGGCAACTCTTATAAGGACAACTTTTAAAATTAGGGGTAGCTTACAGGTTCAAAGGTTTCGTCAATTATCATCAGGATGGGAGCATGGCAGCATCCAGGCAGGCATGGTTCAGGAGGAGCTGAGTGTCCTACATCTTCATCTGGAGGTCCCTAGGAGAAGACTCACTTCTAGCCAGCAGGGCAAGGGTGTTAAAGCCCATACCCACAGTGACCCACTTCTTTCAACAAGGCCATACCTTCAAATAGTGCCACTCCCTGGGCCAAGCATATTCAAACTACCACAATAACCAATAACAAAACCAAACAAACAAGGGCACAAAAAAAAAAAATAACCCACATGGCATTGACTTCTACAAAATGAAAAAAAATGTACAGAGAATAAAAGAAGCATTGCTGATTTTATGAGATTCATATAGGATTCATATTAGTTTGGTGTCATTCAGTAACATAAAGAAAATATATAGGAAAGTCTACTTGAAACTAGCATATTTTAGATATTACCAAGTAGAGTTTTTCATAGGGACATATATTCAAAGATTGCATGAACATTTAAAACAGAGAACACACACACATGGTTGTGTGTTCCATTGTATATACATCAGAGGACAGCTTTTTGCCCGACATGGTAGCTCTAGGGGGGTAGGGGCACGCAGATCTCAATGGGTTCAAGGCCATCTTGGTCTACATAATGAGTTCTAGGCCAACCAGGTCTGTATAGTGAGTACCTGGAGAGAGAGGTGTGGGAGTTTATCTTTCTGGAATAAGCTTTTGTTGGCTATAGACTAAAAAAATTTAAAGTTTAATACCACTTATTGTTGTAGAATAATTAAGAATGAGGGGTTTCCCATGTACAGGCTGGTCTTGAATCTGACTGTTCCTGCCTCAGCCTCCAGAGTGCTAGGATTAAATATCATCATACTCATAGTGGCAGTGATCTAATTTGTTCATACCACATTGTAGAGCAATTCATCTGTATCTATAAATTTATGCTGAGGTACACACCCAAGAGAAATTCTTATATATGTGTGTAATCCTTTAGGTTCAGGGCTGTCAAGCTCTAGGTCCTGCTGGAAGTGGTTTCAGGTAGAGACTTTGTAGGATAGTCTTGTCAGGGGCCACATGTGGGATGTCTAAATGATGCACACCATGCATGCATGAACGAAAGTCTATGAGTGAGGTCAGGAAGGCCAGTGCACAAGCCTGGGCTACTGAGTCTGAAACTCTAGGGAAGATATCCTTATGTGGCTCTACAGACAAGTCGGCTACCTAGCCAGGCTGAAGAACCGTGGCCAGAGAAACCTGCCTTCCTCTGCTATTGGCCTTGGTGTAAGCCTCACTGTGCCCTATGATAATGGTACTAGTGCTGCCACAGGATGGAGATCTCCTGTGTGAAAATCATATTAATACCTTAGAACCTTACCTGGATCCTATGGGTTTGTTCTTAGAAGGTCAAGAGACCATGACAAAAGGATGAAAATTAACTTGAAAGAAGTTTTGAATTTACTGTTTGTGTGGGATGCTATGAATTTTTGTTACAGCTTAAGAAATTATCTATCACTTCTAAAAACCCATAAATTAAAATGAAAATTAAACAATTATATTAGTTGTTATACAAATTATTATCAATTATTATTATATTCATAGCAAGTATTAGAAAATTCTCCAAAAAGTCCAAGGTAAATTTCTTCATTTTTCTTTCATATGCTTTCCTCTGGGTTGCGAACCCTCTGAGTGGCATTATAGATTTAAATGACTACTACATTTACCACTTCATAGGGAACGAGCAGAGATGGAAATCTAAATAAAAACTTTAAATAACTACTACATTTACCACTTCATAGGGAATGAGCAGAGATGTAAATCTAAATAAAAACTCGTGTGTTCTCTATGTGCTATTGCAATGGGTTCATGGCTCCCTTTTTATAGTTACTGTAATAAGTGTGTTTGTGTGCATGGAGATCCTGTAAGAGGCCATCAGATCAGAAAATGATTTTGTTAAAGTAACACATGGGCTTTACACACATTCCTGCCTACAATAACACCATTAGCTTTTCAAAAGAGGTCTAGGGAAGACCCAACACTTCCTGAAGTGTGAAACTCATGTTGCCGTCGATGATGGAACATTGCTTGAGGTAATCACGTATCTATTGGATGAGTTTATCTTACACAAAGCATTAATGGGGATATTATTTGAGAGGAAAACTGAGATGAAGGAAGATGAACAGACATATTTCAAAAACCAGGCTGCAGACAGGTTTGACCTGCAAGCTCTGCTCCAGAGCTAAGAATATATTTTATATTTTAAGGTGATTAAAAGGAACCCAGTATAGTGGAGATGGTTGTAACCCCAGTACTAGAGAGCAAGAGGCAGAGGCACAAGTTAAAACATGTCAGCCTTGATTACATGTTGTGGTGGTTGGAATGCATTTCCCCCCAGGGAAGTAGCAGTATTAAGAGGTGTGGCCTTGTAGAGATAGGTGTGGCCTGGTTGGAGGAAGTGTGCCACTATGTAAGAGGGCTTTGAGGGCTCCTAGTTCTTAGGCTCCACCTAGTTCAGAAGAGAACCTCCTCCTGTCTGCCTTAGGATCAAGATTTAGAACTTTGACTCCTAGAGTACCATGTCTTCCTGCACACTGTCATGCTTCCCACGATAATAATGAACGGAACCTCGGAAAGTTCAATTTGAGGCTGAACCAGCCTCAATGCAATGTTTTTTATAAGTACATAAGTTTTTGTAACTCTTTGTAAGAGTTGTCTTGGTCATGGTGTCTCCTCACAGCAATAAAACCTTAACTAAGACACAAGGTGAGTGGTGAGGATCTCTATAAAAAACTGAAGATGAGCAGTGGTGGCGCATGCCTTTAATCCCAGCACTTGGGAGGCAGAGGCAGGCGGATTTCTGAGTTTGAGGCCAGCATGGTCTACAGAGGGAGCTCCAGGACAGCCAGGGATACACAGAGGAACCCTGTTTCAAAAAAACCAAACCAAACAAACAAAAAAAACCTGAAGAAAATAGCACTGGGGCAGGGGACAAAAATAATGAAGGAAGAACAAAAATGAGGGAGAGGGAAGGATGATGGAAGGAAGGAAAGAAAGAAGCTTGAGAAAGGTAAGAGGAATAGTAATATACAATGATATGAAAATTCTGCACAATTTGATTTTCAGTGCTCATCTATGTATTGTCCATAACTGGTTATGTATTTGTAACAAGACTACATGGCCTATAGAGACTAAATGCTGTCCCTTCACAGAGAATGCTTATTTCCCTGGAGCAGTGGTTTGTAATTTTAGAACTCTTTGGAAAGCTTTACTAATATTGTGTTGTTAGTTGGTGTGTGGAGAGTCTGATCACATCAGGATACATGAAACCCCTACTCTACTTCCTAGGATCCTAAGCAGAAGCCAACATTGGGAATACTTGGTATGGTATTAGACATGGTCTCGTGTTTCACAGGCTGGCTTGAAACTTGCTATGGTAGCTGAAGATGACCTCAAACTTAACCTCTACAATGTCTAGTTTTATGTAGTGCCAGGGACTAGACTCAGAGTTCATGCATGGTAGGCAAACACTCTGCCAACTGAACCACAAATTATACCCTATTTCCTGTGATCTTTGGGGGTAACAGCACTGGGAGTCTAGGGTTTAACTGTGAGACTCAAAGTTTTGTTACCACTTCAGTGGCTGTGCATCCTGGGAGAACAGATACTGAGCCCTAACTCCTTACCTGACAAGCTGGTCAGTGATGGAGAGGGGAGGGATCAGAGAGGGATGGACAGCTGCATCTTGTAATTGGATGAGTGTGTGTCAGATCATTTCACTCTCATCTGAAGACACATTGCTCCACATCCTTGGAGTCTAAGCCAGAGTGTCATCTGAGGAACCTCTGGGCTTACCTTCTTTAGTAACTTTCAAGAGATTATGGTAATAGGCAGCAGTGGTTTATACTTGGGTTTTGGTCTTTAGAATCTTCATGAATCATTATTTCCCATTTTCCTTTTCTTTCTTTTAATTTAAATTATTTTATTTATTTACATTCCAGTGTTTCCCCCCCCTTGGTCCCCTTCCCACAGTTCCTTATCCCATTCCTCCTCCCTCTTGCCTCTGAGAGGGTGCTCCCGCCACCAGGTCTCCCTCTTCCCTCAAGCCTCAAGTGTCTGAGGATTAAATGTATCTTCTCCTGCTGAGTCCAGTCCAGGCAGACCTCTGCTACATGTGTGCCAGGGGCCTTGGATCAGCTTGTGTATGCAGTGTTGCAGTCTCCTACTATTATTGTGAGGTTCAATGTTTTCACCTTTAGTAAAGTTTCTTTTATAAATGTGGGTGCCCTTGCATTTGAGACATAGGTGTTCAGGATTGATACTTACTCTTGGTGAATTTTTCCTCTGGTGAATATGAAGTATGTTTCCTCATTTCATTTGATAACTTTTGGTTGAAAATCTATTTTATTGAATATTAGAATGGCAACTCCAGCTTGTTTTCTGGGGCCATTTGCTTGGAAAACTTTTTTCCAGCTTTTTACTCTGTTTTCTTTCTTTCTTTCTTTCTTTCTTTCTTTCTTTCTTTCTTTCTTTTTTTCCTGGTTTGGTTTTTCGAGACAGGGTTTCTCTGTGTAGCCCTGGCTGTCCTGGAACTCACTCTGTAGTCCAGGCTGGCCTCGAACTCAGGTGTCTATTTTTGTTTTTTTGTTTTTTTTAATGGTTGTAGATTTATTGCTTATTCAGTAACTGACATTGTACAAACATATAGGTCCATCTTTCCACATGACCACACAGTATCCTGTAACATACATGTGATGTGTTCATCTGTGCTTCCATGTAACACAAGTATGAAACTATCAGTATCTTGCAGGGTGTCAGGTATCTTTCAGTTGTTGTTGGGGTTTGCTTTGTTTGGTTTGGTTTGGCTGGGTTTTTTATTTTTTTGTTGGTGTGATATATGTATGAATATATGTAGGTGTGTGTGTGTAGGTGTGTACACACACACACCTACATATATTGGGGAGAGAATCACTGTATAAGTGTTGTGACTCAAGAGAACACTGTTTAATACAGGTAGAAACAATAATATGCTCAATATCACCCACTACTGAATTTTCTACTAGACAAGACTGGAGTGACTCAGCACAACCTGCTTAAGCCTGCCTTTGCCTAGCTCCTGCTGACGTAGAGTAACTGTTGGTTCCATTAGTCACCCCATACCCTTCATCAACTTTCCCCTCCCCCTACGTCATCTCACCTCAGCAGAAAACTGGGCCTCCTCTCTCAGCCCTTTATAAAGAAAAGACTGATACAATAAAACGAGTTCCTGCTTTGACAGACTCCCGGCTTGGCTTGGGGTGGTTGTTCTCCAGAAACAGGAGATCCGAGCCGCAACACTCACTATCCCTCTCAGAAAGAGGCTTGGCTGGACCGGGTTCTCTCCCCCTCTCATCCGGTTCTACCAGGCAGAATAGAAGAATGTATCCCAAGTATAGGCAACAGGTGTTGGGACAGCCCCTGCTCCGGTTGTTTGGGATTCACTTGAAGACCAAGTTGTACATCTGCCACATATTTCTGGGGTGGCCTAGGCTCAGCCTATGTATCTTCTCTGACTGATGGCTCAGTCTCTGAGAGCTCCAAGGGTCGAGGTTAGTTGATAATGTTGGTCTTCCTGTGGAGTTTCTTTCCAGCTAGGGGCCTCAATCCTTCCTCCTATTCTTCCATAAGAGTCCCCAAGCTCCACCCATTGTTTGGCTGTGGGTGTAGGCATCTGTCTTTGTTGGCAGGTAGGTGGAGCCTCACAGATGACAGCTATGCTAGAGTCTTGTCTGCGAGTATAACAGTGTATCAATAGCATCAGGGATTGGTGCTTACCCATGGAATGGGAATGCCAATGAGTTTTTAAATTTAGCCATTCTCACTAAGAATGGAATATCAGAGTCATTTTGATATGCATTTCCCCAGTGACTAGGGGCATTAAACATTTCTTTAATTGCTCCTTGGCCACTAGATATGTCTCTGTTGAGAATTCTTTGTATAGTTGTGGACCTTATCTTCTGATTGAATCATTTAGTTTGTTGGTGTCTAAATTCTTGTGTTATTTATGTTTTAGGTTTTAGCCCTGTGTTGGATGTAGAGTTGGTAAAGATCATCTCCAATTCTCTTGGCTGTTGTTTAGTTCCATTGATGGTGCTCTTTGCCTTACAGAAGATTTTCAGCTTTGTGGGAATCCCATTTGTTAATTATGGATCTCAGGGCCTGAACTGTTGGTGTTCTTTTCAGGGGATTGTCTCCTGTAACAATGCATTCAAGGCTTTCACCACTTTCTCTTCTACTAGATTTGGTGTATCTGGTTTTATGTTGAGCTCTTCGATCCACTTGGACTTGAGTTTTGTGCAGGGTGCCAAATAGGAATCTATTTGCATTTTGTAAAACGATGACATCCACTTACACCAACACTATTTGTCAAAGATGAGCTTTTTTCCCCCTCATTGTATGGTTTTGGCTTTCTTGTCAAGAATCCAGTGTCAGTAGATATGTGGGTTAATTTCTGGGTCTTCAAGTTAGTTTCATTGACAAACCTGTCTATTCTTATGCAAATATTATGCAGGTTTTTTGTTTGTTTTTTGTGAGATGGCCATTTTTACTAGGCTAATCTTTCTGATCCACGAACAGGGGAAATCTTTGCATCTTCTGGTATATTTCTTAATTTCTTTCTTCGGGGACTTGACGATGTTGTCATACAGTTCCTATTAATTACAAGATATTTTAATTTTTTGTGGCTACTGTGAATAATGTTGTTCCCTAATTTTTTCCTCAGGCCACTTAGTGTTCCTATAAAAGACAGCCACTGGTTTGAGTTAATTTTGTATCCTGCCACTTTGTTGAAGATATATATCAGCTCTGGCAAGTCTCTGGTAAAATTTTTGGTGTCATTTATGTATACTATCATATCATCTGATAAAAGTCCTTTGTGCTGACATTGAGAAATTCCCACCTCAAGTTATTCGACTTATGTAACTTTGTGCTGGGTTGGAGTTCAGCAGTATGTGTGCTTTGCATGTTCAAGGATCACATGTTCAAAAACAGAAATGCATACTTTTAAGATTATCTCAAAGATGAGAGAGAGTTACTTTGTGCTTCAGCAATTATAGCTTCATTTGCTTTCTTTCTATAGTCTCGTGACTATGTTTATTTATTTCTATAGTCTCTTGAGTAAGTATTGCCTCTATTAGTTTGTATAGGACTGGTTTGATGGATTTTAGCTTGTTTATGTCATGGAAAATCTTTCTTTCTCCACTTCTGACAAAGAATTTTTGCATGGTGTTATAATCTAAGTTTACAATTTGTATGACCTTGACCCAGGTTCTTCTGGCTTTTAAAATTCCATTGAGAAATTCAATACTGCTCTGATGGGGTTTCCTTGTCAGATGGCTTGTGATTTTTCCTCTTGCAGTTTTCAATACTTTTTATGTGTATATTTTGTGGTTTAACTATAATATAGGGATTTTTTTTCCTGTCTGTATCTACTTGGTGTTCTATGTGTTTATTTTATCTATGGATATGTTTTTTCTTGATAAGAGAAAATTTTCTTCTGTCATGATTTTGAAGAAATGTTCTATGCCATTAACCTCAGACTCATCTATGTCTATAGTTAAAAGATTTTTATATTTCAAGGTGTCTCCCAGGTCCTTTGCATTCCTCTCAGGTGTTTAATATCTTTATGTTCCCTGACATGTGATCTGATTCCTGTACTTCAAATCTAAGTAGTTTACAACCATCTACTTGACCTATTCTACTTGTGAGGTTTCTGCCTGAGTAGTTTTATTCATTACATCTTCACTTCAGCTTGAGTTCCCTTCACCATTTCTGTCTTTTACTGAATCCAGTTTCCAAATCCTGAATTCATTTAATTTTTTTGTGGTTGTTGTTTTCTTTGGCATCATTAGGATGTCTCTAACACAAATAACTACTTTGACTGGGCTGTCATCCATGTCTTCCTCAAACCCCTTGAATTATTTGATAAAGTTTATAAATGTTCTTTTAGGTTATGTGTCCTGGGCTTCATTTAGGTAATTTTCACTGGAGAACATTTTTGTGAGACCTAGTGGGTTTGGAGAAGCCATACCATTTTGGTCTTTCATATTGTTTGTACTTGTGTAAGGAGACATGGGGTTGTGGACTTATTTTATTACTCGTGTGCCTAATGTGAGATTCTAGGCTGCCTCTGTTGAGTAGATATTTGTTCTTGTTTTTGTTGCCCACTCTTGGTTGATTTCAACTCAGGCATGAGTTGGTTGATCAATATTTCAGATATTCAGCGTTGATTTTTGATTTGAGAAACAGAGTGAATCCAGGTTAGGGATAAGCAAGAGAACACATGAATGGGCTAAAGAACTGAGACTACTTGGGGTGATTTTCATGCTGTGTTACCTGAGCTATGTCTGGAGTTATGAAGATGACATGAGTTGACTGGGATCATGGGTACTCACCAGGCTAAACCAATGTCTAAGCTGTGTGGCCAATCCAAGGTTGAGGATGGCACCAGTAGGTAGTGTTCCCATCACTCAGATTTGGGAAAGGTTCTCATCATATCACAAACTAGATCCAGGCACCAATGTGCACCATCGGTTAAGTCTGTATGGTACCCTCAGGCCAGGTCCAGGGAGTTTGCCAGTCCATATCTAAGCAAACCTTGAAGGTTGATATGGCATTGACCAGCTACAGTCAGTCAGTTGGACTAACCAGAGTGCACTGGTGCATAGAACACGCAACTGGGCCAATCCTGGAGCTTGAGGATCACATATACAGGACTGGTCAGACTCAGTAAAATTAATTTTAAATGTAAGATTCAGTTTAGATGTTTCTATTTTTATATCTCAGTATTGTAAATTCTCCAGTGTACAATCCCATTATTTATACAGATGTATAACATTTACTATAAGACTTGTGAGATACCCCAGATTTTTAAAATGCTTAATGCTGATCTGGGTTCCTAATGCACCTCTGAAACCTGTATATAAAGACTGTCAGCTATGAGACTGAGCTCAGAGCTTCTGATTCACTCTGGGAATGTTGCAAGTACCATCTTTTAAAAACAACAACAACAACAAAACTGATGTAGGAGACATGTTTCAGAAATTAAAAGTGCATGCTCTTCTTGCAGAGGACCTGAGCTCAGTTCTCAGCTACCAGCTCAGGTGGCTCACAAACATGTATAAATCCTGTTTGATGGGAGCTGATGCCTCTGCCTCTGCCTCTGCCTCTGTAGGCCTTTTGGATTATTAGGATATTAAGTATATTCACACTCTTTGTCTAAAGTGTGTTCTACACTTTATGTAACATTCAAGTTAATAGTACTCATCAGTCTTGTATCTAATCTGTATCCAGAATGCAAGACATAATCTTATATGATAGACAATGGTTTGCTTACCAAACATAAAATAGTCTTACTCTCTTACTCCATTCTATTTTAATTTTTATTATTCTCCCTTTTGGAGCTGGTTTCAGATGCAGTGTGCCTCGCCTGACCAGTACACAGTCTGCAAGTATCCTACCTTTTTTTACTCTTATTTCTTACCTTAGAATAAATGAGAACAAATGAAGACAGACATTTATACAGCCCATGCCTGTAATCCAAGTACTGAGCGCTGGAGACAGATCATGGAGGATACTGACCTGCCAGCCTGGTAATTAGTGACCTCCAGGTACAAAACCTGGTGGATATCAGTGATGGAAGACTTCAACATCTTGATGCCACATGTGCATGCACTGCTGTTCACATCATTCCAGGCTGGACTTGTTTTCTATTATATTTTACAATACTGCTTAAAATATATTTCCAGAAAGTTCACTTTTTTGGGTGGAGGAATAGATCTTTTGGGTGTTTGCGTATCTCAAACATGGCAGCATTCAGGGTATGTCCAGGTGACATGGTGATATCTTATATAAGATATTTGCCTTTAAAAAGTAAATATTCTTTTCAAATGACATTTAACTTAATTGGGTAACATTATCTCTGATTCTAAAATGAATTCCATTGGTGGTAATAGAGATAATTGCTTTTAGGTAATTGGTATTCATAATTCACTGTAATTAACAGAATCTGAACTAGAGATGATCTCATTGGAAGAATAAATCAGTTACAAAGAGACTATAAATAACTCCCAGCAGGTATATAAATATTTAAAGTTAAATTGTCAACAATACTGTTTTGCTTTAAGACTTTAGCACAGATTAAAAGAAACTAACCAAGCATTCTACCAACTAGATAGTTAAAAATTCACTGCAAACTTTCATCTGGTTGTTTAATACAATAGTTTCTGAATTGTTCTCTTTCTTCTGGGTCTAACAGAACCCTAATAATGATATTGCCACGTTATATCTATAGAGTCTTAAATTTTTACTGATTTTTCAAATTAAGAATAAGCCTATTGGTCCGATTAACAAATTGTTGTGTTCTACGAATACAATTGGATTTCATAATTAGGGAAGAGTAATTGTACATAGACTATAATATCTGTTATTACTAGAACATCAATTTTATTTTATATAATTTTAATTACCCAAAGTTCAATTTTTCAGCTGGGTCACTTTAAGCAAGCTAGACCAGGCCATTCTGGTGAACATTAGATCTTTAAGCATAAAAAGATAGTATGTGGCAAACATGAGGCAAACACTAAAAGTATCAAATGCCGACAGATCCACTTAGGAAGTGACCTACAATTGTAAGCTTAAGTAGACTCCAACAATTTAGTCTCTGCTTTCACTGTCATTGTGGTGAGGTCACCAGTTTGATAATATTACCAAAAAGGAATAACAGGGAGCTCATCAAGTGTGACTACATGGCAGTCAGTCAAGGCAGAAATGACTATGAACATAGGGATGCTTGGTGGTAAATGAAGCACACAAAAATGACAGCAATGTCATAATTAGCTCATCTTGTTAAAACCATACATATTTCTTTTGTGACTAACAGAGCATGGGACAACGATGTGCACAGACAGATGCTGCCACTGCAAATCAAAGTCCATAGTTACCATGACTCCTAAAAGCACGAAGTTGGCAACCGTGAACAACTGAAAGAGAAAAGACACACACACACACACACACACACACACACGATTAGAAAATATCTACTTTAGAAAAGGCCTCAAGGAACATGACCAGGGTCTTAGAGATGACCTGTGAGGAAGGAAATATGTTAAGGAACTCTTTCAATGCTGGCAGAGAGGAATTCTGGACCTGGTTGTTTGTGGACATACTATGTGATCCTTGTACTCCCTTAGTCCTTCAGTCTTAGTTTTATAAAGTGAAAAACAAACCCACATATATCATGGAATACTTGTATACATGAAAATAAAAACTCAAATTACTTTGTGCAGCTTTTATTGATAGCTAATGGTATTATGTACTAATTAAAATTATCTCTACAGACTACATTGAGTGGATACCTACTTCAGCAGGACTTCCTATGAAAGATTTATTTCTTCAGTACATAGCAGGTTGATTTAATTAGTCTAGAACAGAGTATGGATAGTTCTATGCTAGAATAGTTCTATGCTAGAAAGCAAAACTGAGTTGATCAAAAATTTTATAAATATTTGTGGATTCAAAATGTTTCTGTAATTTAAAGCATATAGAACTAACAAATGAGTTTAAGGAAGAACTTCAGGGCTTTTCACTGTGGAAAGGGTTGTCTTGAATTATTTTTACCAAATACAACACATGTGCTTTTGAGAAAATAATTTTCTTCAATACCATATACATCCATTTAGTATTCTAAATGGATTACATGCATTAGTATACATCCATTCTAAGTATGTCTTTTATTTTATACAGTGCATTATTGAAGAGAAAGGAGAACATTCTAGCTTTCTTTTGTTTTGTTCTTGAGGCAGATTCTCACTAGGTTTCCCTGAGTGGCCTGGAACTTGCTGTGTAGATCAGAATGGCTTTGAACTCATGGAGATTAATCTGTCTGCTGCTTGAGTGCTGAAATTTAAGGGACACGCTACCAGGACTGAACTAAGATCCACAGCTTTTTTTTTTTTTTTTTTAAATGTAGTGCTGAGAATAGATGGCAACTGTGGAGCATGGAGGTTTAATCTGATATGTATAGAATTTTTTTGACCATTCTTGGGTAGACATGTGCTTGCCTAGCAGGCACAAAGCCTCAGATTTGATACCTCCTCCTGACATATGCCTGGTACTCCACATCCATAGTCCCAGCACTGTGGGGTAGATGCAGGAGAATCAGGTCAAGGGCAGGAAAGATCTGGTACAATAGAGAATGCAATAGAAAGAGCATCTGCCAGATTTTAAGGGTGCTGCTGATGAGAATCCTAGAAAACCTGAGCAAGTGTCATTTCTGACATTGTCTAGAGATGAAATGTGAAGCACCAGACCTGAAGGATCACACAACTTCAGATGGAAGAGGTCTGGTGGATCTGGACAAGGAAGGGATGGGGGAGGAGGAAGAAGAGGAAAGTCAGACACGAAGGCCTAGATGAACAGGTACATCCAGTCATGACCATAATTGTTTAGGGAGAAAACAGAGTTCCAGGGGCCTGTGAAGGGTAAAGGAAAGGGCTTGAAATGTCCAGAATATGACACCATGTTCCTAAGTGTAAGGTTCCTTCCAAATTCATAAGGGGTAACTGGGGCATGTGTGGGAACGAGAGGCTGCGCTGAAGGCAAGTAGGCAGGGCAGGCACTTTAGCTTTCCATTTTACCTGGCAGGTGAACCTTTTTCTGCTCCAAAGTTCTCAGACTGCCACCAACACTGGAGTCAGCTAGGAGACTGCTTTCTGTAGCACCCGCTAACTTCCCTTGGACACCACGTGTGACTAGATGCAGTTTTTCAGGAAGGAAAGTTGCTGAAACCCCAGATATTTGAGCTAGAAAGCCTTTAGCCAAACAGTCCTTAGTCTGCAATCTTTGCAGTCTTGCGTCCAGGCAAACACTGCCTCCCTGCTAGTGGCCAGAACAAGTCTGTACTGTCTGACTTAAGCTTGCCAGCCAGTGTGCATACACAGTATTCAGCAGACACTGCATCCTCCAGTGTTTACCTGTGTTGTCTGGCAATGGTGGGGTATTTTTCCCCCCTCCACCTCTAACCCTAGCAATTGACAGAAGTCTTAGTACTGCTGCCCCCGGCAGTTTGCTGTCACAGTTGCTGGACTTACTTTCCCCTGCTATACCTGGCTTAGGGGAAGAAGGTAGCCAAGGAAGGAGCAAGGTCCACCTTAACACCTTAAAAACATCCTCAGCTTCTGGAATCAAAGTCAGTTGTCCTTGCCATCCTTTCACAACCCAAGCTGGTCCTCTCTGAGTCCTGGACATCAATGTGACCGTGTGGGTACCCTCCCCTTTCCGAGACACCTCAAAGCCTTCAAGGTCTTCTGAAAGTGCCACAAGGCTATGAGCTTGGGTGATGTTGCCACAGTGCAGCATAGACTCATCCTTAGCAGCAATGGAATGAAGAAGACAGGAAGAGCAAGTGACCGGAACTAGGACGAAGTCAAGGGGCAGGCTGTAGAGGTGGAGTGCTGCATATCCGGACAAGGGAGCAGGGAGAAGAGGGAGGCAGAGATCTAGGGTGGCAGTGGGATTGGAAAGCTGTCCTAGGCATCTGCACCTGGAGTCCAGGTTGTTATTTGTGTGCCCAGAAACACCTGGAATGCTCCTAGTAACTAGGATGGCAGGCCCACTATACTCACCTGGGTCTGTCCAGCAGCTGGGCGTCATATCACTAGATATTATTCTTATCTTACCAAACCAGAGCCCTGTACTGATGCAACATTTGTGCCTTGCTAACCCTTGGCGCCGGCACAGTCAACCTCCAGTCTACAGCAGTGTGTTGGAATCACCTGAATGGACAGACAGACCTATGATGACAAAGGAACCCTCTGAGGTGTTTTGGCCCCAAACTCAAGATTTTCTTTTCCCATGCTTGTCACGGAGGAGTCCTTGCCCATGGCTGCGTATTATTATGGGGAAATCCAGGGAAGAGCAAAATATATGGATGTCTCATAAGCAGCCTCTGATTGAGCCTCTTGTGAACATCGATTTTAGAACAGGAATGGGAGAATCTACTGCCAGCATGAGGAGCTGTCCACAATGGCCACACCTCTCTTGCCTCAGGCTACACCTTTCTTGAACCACAATTGCAGGACCTGTTCACAATAGCAGCACCTCCTCTCTGGCCTCCCCAGAAGTCACACAGAGCTCCGGTGTCTCCCTTTTCTTTGGACACTGTCCCACCACAGAGATGGCATCCCAGCAAAAGTTATCTGTAGCCGGGAAGGACTTCCTATCCTTAACCCATGATGCAGGGAAAAGGGGAGAAAAAAAAGCCAACAATCCATGAGCTTCCCACAAAACCCCACCAATCCCTGAACAGGGATGCCCACCAATGTCTGAGCACCAACCTTCATTGCAAGCTCAGGACTTGAATTCCACCAACCCTCACTCTGGAAATCTCTGCCCTAGAAACTCCACCCCCTCAGAAATCATACATAAGCACTACCCCTTTGTCCAGTTCCTTCAGTCCATACCGGGAGCAGAGGGCAGCCATGTCTGTATTCTTCCCCCCTCCTCCTCCTCCTCCTCCTCCTCCTCCTCCTCCTCCTCCTCCTCCTCCTCCTCCTCCTCCTCCTCCTAGATTCTTCCCTTCAGTAAATCTCCTTTATGAGATTTCCTGCCTGGAGTGACTCATCACAAGAAGCTGAGAAGAAAAGAAGTAAATAAGAGAAGAAGCAGAGAATGAGCAAAGGAGCTGAGGCTCACAAGCTCCTCAGCCCAGCTGGAGATGCCCTCCCCGGGAAGCTATACTGCCTCTGCTGAGGAGGCTTCCTCTCAGAGCTGTAAGGTTCCTGAGATCCCATGTCTCAGGATACTCTCCCCTTGGGATACTGTCCCACCTCAGAGCTGTGTGGTTCCTGGGTGTTGGGAGGTCCCAGGATGCCCTTCCGTTTGAGCAGAAACCCAACCCCAACTTAGCTGACAGGGAAAACGCTACCTTTGTAAACTTTGTGTTTACTTTGAAAACCCTCAAAGCAAGAAAATGGACAGATTCCAGGCTTGAGGAGTTCGCGAGACCAGGCTCCGCCCCCAGACTCTCTAAGGCCCTAACTGTTGGTTTTCTAATAGCTGTAAATGTCATTCTTAGTTCCGAAGTGGGAGAGTGGCCAGGCCTTGCCCTACAAGAAAAAAATCCCACCAATCGCTGAACAAGAAAACCTACCAATCCCTGACCTTGAAGGCAGCAGAGTGGAAGGCAGGACCCTTGTGCATTTGGAGTCCAAGTTCTTATCACCACCACCACTCCTGTCTACCTAGAACTCAGCGTCCCATCCCTCATTTCAGTCTGCTGGTTTCTGTGATGTCCTGTCTACCTAGAACTCCGCGTCCCA
>NW_022196895.1:3392695-3406040 GCF_008632895.1 Mastomys coucha | reverse complement strand
TGTGTGTGTGTGTGTGTGTCTGTGTGTCTGTGTGTGTGTCTGTGTGTGTGTGTGTGTGTCTGTGTGTCTGTGTGTGTGTGTATGTGTTCGTCTTGCATAGATGGGGGCAGGAGACCGTTGTGGAAAGTACAATTAGCAAGAAGAGCAGTGTTCTTTGTACAGACAAATCTAGTTGTGGCTTTTAATGTAAATTATTCTTGTACCTGTGTATATAGGTCCTGTTTTTGTACAAGAATGTTTGTAGCAGCCCCATTCCCAGATGCCTCAAAAGACATTGCCAAGAAACATCCAGCAGCCTGTGTCCATGTGTTGTGCTGTCAAAGTGTAAACTGATGAGTTTAGAAATTGAGAGTGGTTTTCTGGCCTATTATGCTTGCTGCTCAGGCAGATCATCAGCTTTTTTGCTCCTCTGGAGGCCCCACCATCTGAAGGTCTCCCAGGAGATCAGCTGCACCCAGGGCAACAGATCGCACAGTCTGAAGCCCTCCCAGGAGATCCACTGCAGCCAGGACAACAGATCACCAGTGTGCATGCCCCCTCTGAGTACCCCAGAGTCTGAAGACCTCCCAGAAGGTCTGCTATAGCCAGGGCCACAGGCATCCCAGGAGATCTGCAGCAACCAGGGACCCAGGATGCAGGCCCCAGACAGAGGAACCCAGGACAGTTTTAACACTAGAAATAACAAGATAGTGAGAGGCAAGTGCAAGACCATAAGCAACAGAAGCCAATACACTCTGGCATCATCAGAACCTAGTTCTCCCACCACAGCAAGCCCTGGATGCCCCAACACACCAGAAAACCAGAATGCTGACCTAAAATCCTATCTCATGAAGATAATAGAGTCCTTTAAGGAGGATACAAATCACTCACTGAAAGAAATACAGGAAAACACATGTAAACAGGTAGAAGCCCTTAAAATGTACACAAATAAATCCCTTAGAGAAATACAGGAAAACACAATCAAACATGTGTAGGAATTTAACAGAGGTCCAAAACTTAAAAACGGAAGTAGAAACAATAAAGAAAACACAATGGAGGCAAACCTGGAAATGGAAAACCCAGGAAAGAGATCAGGAACTACAGATCTAAGCATCAACAACCGAATACAAGAGATAGAAGAGAGATTCTCAGGTGTAGAAGATAACTTAGAAGATATTGAAACAACTGTCAAAGAACATAAAACATAAAAAACTTCTAACCCAAAACACTCAGGAAATCAAGGCACAATGAAAAGACCAAATCTAAGAATAATAGGAATAGAAGAAATAGAAGATTCCCATCTCAAAGGACCTGAAATCATCTTCAACAAAATCATAGAAGAAAATTTCCCCAACCTAAAGAAAGAGATGTCCATAAATGTACAAGAAGCCTATAGAATGCCCAATAGATTGAGCCAGAGAAGAAAATCCTCTTGTCATATAATAATCAAAACACTAAATGCACAGAAAAAAGAAAGAATATTAAAAGTTGTAAGGGAAAAAAGCCAAGTAACATATCAAGGTAGACCTATCAGAATTACACCAGAATTCTCAACAGCAACTCTAAAATCCAGAAGACCCTGGACAGAGGTCATGCACACCCTAAGAGAACACAGATCCCAGCCCAGTCTACTAAACACTGCAAAACTCTCAATCATCATAGATGGAGAAACCAAAATATTCTAGGACACACCAAATTTAAACAATATCTGTCTACCAATACAGTCATACAGTGGATGCAAGAAGGAAAACTCCAACACAAGGAGGGTACTTACACAAAAGACAAAAAAAATAAATAAAAAAAATAAAAACAAGATATTAAGCATCTCACAACAAAACCAAAAGGCGAGAATGGCATACACATAATGTCGCCTACAATGACAAACATTACAGGAACTAACAAGCATCTGTCTTTAATATCTTTCAATATCAATATCCCCAATAAAAATACATAAGCTCACAGACTGGATATTCAAGCAGAATCCAGCCTTTTGCTGCATACTGGAAACATACTTCAATAACAAAGACAGACACTATCTCAGAGTAAAAGGCTAGAAAAATGTCTCCCAAGCAAATGGTTCCAAGAAACAAGTGGGAGTTGCCATCCTAATATGCAATAAAATTGACTTTCAACCACAAGTTATCAAGTGAGATGGGGAAGGACTCTTCATATTCCTCAAAGGAAAAATCCACCAAGAGGAAGTCTCGATTTTGAACATCTATACCTCAAATGCAAGGGCAACCACGTTCATAAAAGAAACTTTGCTAAAGCTCAAAACACACATTGAATCTCACACTCCACTCTCATCAATGGACAGGTCATTAAACAGAAAATAAACATCGACACAGTGAAACTAATAAAGGTTATGAACCAAATGGATTTAACATTTAATATATACAGAATAGTTCACCCTAAAACAAAAGAATATACCTTCTTCTCAGCACCTCTTGGGACCTTATCCAAAACTGACCATATAATTGGTTGTAAAACAAACATGAACGGATAAAGAAGATTGAAATAATCCTGTGTATCGTATCAGATCACGAGAGAACAAGGCTAGACTTCAATAACAACAAAAATAAGAGAAAACTCACACACCCCTGGACACTGAACAACTCTCTACCCAATGATAACTTGGTCAGGGAAGAAATAAATTAAAGACTTCCTGGAATTCAATGAAAGTGATGGCACAGCATACCCAAATTTATGGAACACAATGACAGCAATGCTAAGAGGAAAGTTCATAGCACTAAGTGCCCTTGTTAAAAATTGGAGATCCTAAATTAGCAACTTCTAAGCACACTTGAAAGCCCTAGAACAAAAAAACCCAGAAACACCTAAGAGGAGTAGACTATAGGAAACAGTCAAAATAAGGGCAGAAATCAACTAAATAAGAACAAAGAGAATAATCAAAAAAAAAAAAATCAACAAAATCAAAACCTGGATCTTTGAAAAAATCAACAAGATAGATAAACCCCTAGCCAAACTAAAAAAAAGGGTAAAGTGACATATTCAAATTAACAAAATCAGAAATGAAAAGTGATACATAACAACAGAAACTGAGGAAATAAAAAATAATCAGATTCTATCACAAAAGACTATATTTTAAAAAAGAGTTGAAAATGTAGGTGAAAGGGATGATTTCCTAAACAGATACCCTGTACCAAAGTTAAATCAAGAGCAGATAAACTATCTAAACAGGCCTATATGCCCTAAGGAAATAGATACAGTAATTAAAAATCTCCCAACCACTCCAAAGCACTCTAACATGCCCAGGATCATAGGATCACAGGTGAGGAGAACAAGACGTCTGCCCCAACACCAGGAGTAACTGGGACTAGCAGGACCCAGGCACCCAGGCACTCCACCGACCAGTTGCATGGCTTTCTTCTGGTCTGAGCTGGTGCCCTGAGTGGACCTTGGGTGTGAACTCCACAGCCAGTCCCACAACACACAGAGGAAGCTCTACTCCCAGGCACTCTATCACACCCAGGACCACAGGATCCCAGGAGCTTGGTAACACCAGGATCTCAGGGTCCCAGAGGCAGCTTGACTCGTAGGAGCTCAGACACACCCAGGATGTCAGGATCACAGGATAACAGAATCACAAGATCAGAAACGGCTGAACTCTGAGGAGTTCTGATACAACCAGGATCATAGGTGGGACAGGCTCCAATTAGATATAGCAAGGGCAGGTAGCACTAGAGATGATCAAATGGTGAGAGGCAAATGTAAGAACATAAGCAACACAAACCAAGGTTACTTGGCATCATCAAAACTCAATTCTCCCACCATAACAAGTTCTGGTTACACCATCACACCAGAAAAGCAAGATTCGGATCTAAAATCACTTCTCATCATAGTGATAGAGGACTTTAAGAAAGACATAAATAACTCCCTTAAAGAAATACAGGAGAACACAGGTAAACAGCTACAAGCCCTTAAAGAAGAAACACAAAATCCCTTAAACAATTGCAGGAAAACAATCAAACAGGTGAAGGAACTGAACAAAACCATTCATGATCTAAAAATAGAAATATAAACAATAAAGAAATCACAAAGGGAGACAACCTTTAGAAAACCTAGGAAAGAGATCAGGAGTCATAGATGCAAGCATCACCAACAGAATACAAGAGATAGAAGGGAGAATCTCAGGGGCAGAAGACACCATAGAAAACAATGACACAACAGAAAATAATGACACAACAGTCAAAAAATGCAAAAATACAGAAGCTCCTAACCCAAAACATCCAGGAAATCCAGGACACAATGAGAAGACCAAAGCTATGTGTATTACAGGGTTACAGAGTTAGGAAGGTTGAGAACCACTGGCTTAGAGGAAGGAAATTAGGGAGAAAGGCCAGAAAGAAAAGCAACTATGCTATTCCATATTCTTTTCATAAGTGACTCCTACTTATACTGAGTGAATTGGTCATAGTCTCTCAGCAGTATTTACCATGAAGTCTGCATGAAATGGCTTTGAACCTCAAGCAGTTCAATGTGTGCCTTGTGCCCCAGGGCTGGCAACAAGTCTGAGTGCCCTCTGTGGTCTTAGCCACGATATGAATCAGGTACATTCTGGAGACAACACCTTCAAAGCAGCTTTCCCAGTAATTGTAGCATCAACATTGCACAGAAAGTTGAGCACTGCCATGGGCATCTCTGTATGTCATTTAAATTTTTAAGGTACATGCATCTTGAATTTAAATTGAGCATGCCCAGGGGTGTAGTTAACTCTTCCTTAAGCATACTTACAAGTGTATAGTGAACTCCTATACTGAACTCCTTCCTGCATAGAGCATGCTCGGGAATGGACCCATACTTCTATCTCTATCTACAGCCTCCTGGAGTGAAGTCTGAATGCTTTACTTGTTGGAGGGGGACCTGGCCTTTCAAATATGATGTCAATGCTTTCCTCACCCACTTGAGATAATAAACATGTCTCCTCTCTTTTGTCTTATCTCTGCTTAGTTTGTCTTTGAGTTGCTGCTGCAAGACCCCTTGCTGCTTGCCTTCTGTTCTTGACTGTCAGTGTAGCCCACACAGCAGGCTTTGGTCATGCTGCCCCCTACTTTGTTCTGCATCATTGACATCATCACATGCAGGGACTAGACTGCTGTGCCTACTTCAGCGCAGTGAAAGCCCTTCAGAAAAGGAGTTAAAGATGGACGCCCTATGCTCCTCATATTCACATTAGCAGTATCCTGGGAAGGAAACAGGAATATGGCCCTCCCTCAAGTGATCCTGTCCACAGGACAGGTGCAAATATATGTTCATCTCTCAAAGCTGAGCTAAAATACTTTCTCAGCCTGTTCTGGAACTTCATTGCAGCATATACTGGTGAAGAGTAGACATGATTTTCCAGCCTTATAAATGTGCAAACAGATCCAGTGACCTGTCTCCTGTGGGTGGCTCACCTGGTGCTGGTGATCAAGGTCCGAGAACATGTTGCAAATTCAAAGCAGGAGTGGGGATGAGGCCACCATGCTTGACCAGCTGGAACATAATATCATAGTTGGTGCTGCTGAAAGTTGAAGGAGCAGGAGCTAGTAGCTAAGATCCAGCACCAGGAGAAAGGGTGCAGGCACTTGTACCCAGAGCTTCACTGGTGTCTGATGGGTATACAGACACATATCTGCCATGAACTCTGGCCTGGCTCCTTCCTGAACCTCTCAGTTCCTGCCAGGATGCTCCCTGCTCCCCACGGTTCAACAGCCACAAAGATGGGCCTCCTCTCCTTCATAACATGAAAGGCACAGGAAAGAGACTCTGTTAGTAACTTTAAAATACTGCACTTAGTACTGAGCAGCCCTGAGCAGTATCAACAACCCTAACCTTGGTGGTAAACACATTCTGGTATAGAAAAAGCCATTACCAATATGGGCCAGGCCAAAGAGAGTTGGCAAAGATCTTCTCCAGTATCTAAGCATGCATGAGAAATAGTTAAGGATTGATCAGTTTGTGCAAAGGTCAGGAACTGTGATTTCCTCCACCTGGTCACAGTCTGTTTACCTTTGCAAGGAGGTCAGGAATACGTAGACATCCTGCCCTTTGCCACTGCCCAAAAGTCATGTCTGGAACACAACTTTCCTACCTCGCCATCATCCATTGCATATGAGGACCAGCAGAGAAAACCCTACTGCCAAAACACACACACACACACACACACACACACACACACACACACACACTCTATTAGCTACCATACAATAGTTGGGATACCACCCAACTGCTACTAGACTGCTATACAGTTAGGAACAGAGCTTTGAGTGAAGAACCGAATGGTTGTCAGAGGATGCATACCAAGTCCTGAAACAGAAGTAAGGTATGTGACAGAGGGTGGAGGTCTGCAGTGAGATGCTTAGTAGGGTCTGAAAACTGGCAGTGGGTGTACATTGGGTACAGGGTGTCCAATAGGGTCTGATATTGTAGTGTACATGCAACAATCTGGGCATCTGGGGAAAGATCTGGTACCTAGGATTTATATGGAGAAACAGCAGGACAGTGTCTAGCATGGCTTGAGAACTAACAATGTGTGCAGACGGAAATGACTAGAAAAAGGGAACATGCCTTCCTAGGGTCTGTCCCTCTCCTACCCTCCTCACTACCTACTACAGCATTAGTTACCAGGCCTTGCTGTGTATGGGGTAGGTCCAGGAGGACCTGATAGTATACGTAGCACAGTGGTTGCAGGAGGAGGGTGTCCTGATTACTCACAGTGTCCTTGGTTTGGTAGTCAAGTGCCTAACAGGACTAAACCTTTAACAGTGCACCTAGGGTGTGAGTTAGGGACAGCAGGGCCTGATGCCGAGCAGTTTATGTGAGGTGAGGGCTCTCATAGAGTGTTATACCTAGCATTGTATGTGGGAAAAGGCACAGTGGGTTTCCTGAGCATAATTTGAAACATAGCAGCATCTCTATGGGTGATGAGGACAGTGAGGGAATGTGTCCAGTAGGGTCTAATGCATACCCCTCACCTAAGATTATGACTAGGGTTCCAGTAGGATCTGTTTTGTAACAGTGTACCTAGGTTTGTAGAGTGGTTACCAGCAGGGCCTGAAGTTTATGTGGGATAGGGCCCAGCAGGATCTGAGTTCTGGAAGGTTGTACCCAGGGATGTGTAGCAGGAGTTGTTAGCTTCTAATGCATATGGAGTATCTATGAGGGAGGCATAAGCAAGGCCTGATGCCTAGAAGATTGAGACACCCACTCTCCCATGCTACTGCCACAAATAAAATGAAAATTATCAGGTAGGATTGGACACACTCTTCTAGAACCCACGTAAGCTTTAAAGTGTCAGGATCCATTGAACAACACACCAGAGTGGCTACACCACTTACCACACTGAATAACAGAATTTACCGGTCCATGCCACCTTCCTGCTGCTACGTGAAAAACATAAGCTAGTTATCAGGCCCTATACCCTGTCCCCTGATGAAGCCCCATGTATACTGCCATATTGAGTTTCTTCTGGACACTCTCCGCCATGCACATCACATACACTAAGGTTTGAAGCTCTCTAGGACATCCCCTCCACTACCACAGACAACTGCTGGGCAGTCGGTCCTGCTGGACTTGGCTTCCTCCATTCTCACAGCCCCAAATACACTGCCGTTATCACTACCTGCTGGATACCTTCACACACATTGCTATTTTCAGGCAATGATAGCCACCCAATGCCACTTTCCCACTTAACATTTAGGTGTTTAGGCCTTCCTAAATACCTCGTCCATGAGCATGCCAGCCCCCACACAGTACTAGATACCTGACATTACTGGAAATGCCATATACACTGCCACACAGCTTGGCCTAGTGGACAGTGTGCTGGCACTGCACACACACAGACTGGTGAGGGGATGTCCAGCAAGACTGTTGTCCTAAAAGTTTATTCAGTAGGACCCAAGACATGGCAGTGTATGGTCTGTGACAAGGGTAAATGAGTGTCCAGCAAGGCCTGATAACTAACACTCTACGAGGTAGTGATGGGGTTGATATCTAAAAGGGACCTGACACCCAGCTGTATATGTGGGCTTCATTAGAGTGAGGTTGTTGAGCAGAGCCCAGTACGTAGTAGTGTATTGCTGGTACAATGGCAGGGGAGTATCCAGTGTGGTCTGATTACTATCAGTTAACGAGATGTTTTGTCAGGGATTATTTAGTGCCCAATACCCAGAAATACATGTGATGTGTATGTTGGAGGTTTTTTCAGTGTGACCCAATACCTAGCAGTAATGTAGTGTTTGGTAGGAAAGTCATGCATGGCCCAATACTTAGGAATGTATTTGAGGCAGTGGGGAGGTTGTTGGGCCCCATTTTGGCCCTGGTTTGGGCCTTGAGGACAAACCTGAGCCTGGCTCGAGTTTTGAAAACTGTCTCAGTACTGGAGTGACTCAGTACCACCTGCTTAAACCTGCCTTTGTCACCCTTCCCCCTCACTCTACGTCATCTCACCTCAGAAAACAAACAAACAAACAAACAAACAAACAAAAAACCTCCTCTCTAAGCCCTTTATAAACAAGAGATTGATACAATTAAACGAGTTCCTACTTTGACAGACTCCTGGCTTGGGGTATTTATTCTCCAGACTGCAGGAGATCTGAGGCGGGACACTCACCATTCCACTTCAGCCCCAGAGAGGTTCGGCTGGACTGGGTTCTCTCCTCTCAGCCTGGACCTGGCAGCAGAGAGCCTGCAGACATTGTTCAGCAAGGCCTGACACCTAGCACTGCAAGTGGTGTCTTACAAGTTCATTACACCTGATAGCATATCTCAGGAGCTGTCCAGCAAGATCTGAATTTGGCAGCGTATGTGGGTCTTTGACAGGGGATGGAATGTCCAGCAGGACCTGATACCTATCACCTATCTCAGGTGGCACTGGGGTCAGAGGGTTATGTATCAGGGTCTGATAGCTGGTATTGTATATGTGACAACAGTAGAGATGTTGTCTAGCCAGGACTGATATCTAGAAATCTATATGTTGAATGTCCTACATGTCCTTAAGCTAACAATGTACATAGAGTGGGAATGTGTGCACAGCACATACGTAAGTTTCTAGGCTATCAGGTCCTGAGGCTCACCCCATTCCACTGTACCTGCCAATATAGTGCTATGATCAGATCCAGTCGGATAGCCCATCTCTGCCACAAATAAGATGTTGGAAATGCAGACTCACCACACTATACCACAAACCCCTTGAACTTCTGTCCAAAGTTGACCAAAGTCATATGGTTTGATGTCCTGGTGTGCACTGCTGGTCTCATTACTTACTGAACTGAACACGCAATCTGTGTGAAGATGTGCTGAGACTGTTCCTCCTGTACAAAGCTGACTTGCTTGATGTGACTCTCTGAAACTGCCCGCGGTTTTATGAACTGGGTTCTCTCAGGAGAAGGACCAAAGGACCTGAAATAGAGGGTTCGAAATGCAAAGAGAAATCACGAAGTCAAGTTGAAATAGCCCAATCAAGACTAGCCAGGATTTTTATAGTCACAGGAGAAACCGAAACCAAATCTCTAGATTACATGATATTTGCATACTGCAAAAAAAGGTTCAGGTGCCAAAGTCCCCAGGTTTGGAAGATATTCAGGCGGTGGGCAGGTGGGCGTGCTCAGGCGGTGGGCGTGCTCAGGCGGTGGGCGTGCTCAGGCGGCTTCTTCAAAGAGGAACTGATAGTCTGCAGAGAGTATTTGTCTTAGCTCCCCAGGTGGTAGCCTCCAAGCAGAGACTACCAGAAGTCCAATGGCTGAGGCGAACGGAGAGGTAACAAATCTCCAGATATCCTTCAGCAGCACATTCCAGCACCATGAAGATGTGTTTTTCTGGTTTTGATGATGTTTGGATGGTTCAGAAGTTTAAAGATGTCAATTTCAGTCCTGTCTTTTAAGTCATTTTTCTCACTCCTTTCCAGGATCCCGACAGCACCTGCACCTCCTTTTGTAGGTGGCGCGTCTCTGTGAAGCTTCCTTTGCCAAGGGTCCTGAAGATGATGAGATGACCCAACAGGGTCACACTTTAGGAGGAGCTGGCCCCCAGGTATAACTGTATTGTTGCCTGCTCTCTTCTTGCCTGCATGCTTCTTGACAATTTCCATCCTAACACCAACTTCAAAAACAATGAGATGAAAATGATGATATTATAAACAATGGGAAGCAGGTCCAGGAGGAAGCTTTACAGCTATCAATTCCCACAAGGAAAAGGGAGGAGAGGTAAGAGGGTCCCACAGTACACTTCAGTGTCATAAAAAAGTAACAACAAAGCAAATGCGAAAGCAATAGCTGATAAAACATACTGAAGATGAGAGATGAAGGTAGCAAAACAGACCATAAAGAACAATGAAAGAAGCAAGACTATTAGAAAGGACAGATGAAATGAAGGAAGCGTTACAAAACTAACTGAATGAGACGATCCAGAGTAAAATTAGAGACAAATGAACGTGCTCCAGATACAGCAAGGCTCTAAGAACCATTAGAGCAGATCTAAGAATCTATAGAATAGATATAGGAAACCTATACTGCAATCAACTGTGAAACAGGGAGAGATAGGCAAATTTCCAAATACATATAAAATGCCTAAATAGATCAATAATGGGCAATAATGTTTATTATTAATAAAAAAAAATCAACAAAAAAGCCTGAGGCCAGTCATATTTATGGATGAAATCTACCAGACTTTTAAAGAACACTGATGTTCACTGATATTCCTCAACTAATTCCATAAAACAAAAGGGAAGGGACGCTTCCCAATGTATTCCACAACCAGACCAAGGGAAAACAGGCTCTTTCAGTGGGTAGAGTTGCTTATTACCAGACCTGACGACCCAAAATTTATTCCTCAAGCCCATATGGTAGAGGGAGAGAAGTGGCCCCAAACTTTGTCATCTGACCTTCAGAAGTTTGCAGAAACACAACTAAAACTACAATAAACCAAATACTATTCCAATATTTTCATGTATTAGATGAAGCAAACCTTAAAAAGAGTACTTGATACATTAGTTCAACAACACATTTTAAAACTCATGTTCATGCTTAAGATCTGTTCACTTATGAAAATAAGTTGAGTTTGAAAAACACAGATCCATAAATAAAAGCATATGAAGAGGATACAAGACAAAAAAGAACCTAGCCAAAAGAATGACATTTTTTCATTTTTGAGAAAATAAGTGGAACTAAAGAGAATGCTTTATGTGACAAGCCAAGTATTTAAAGACAAATATGGCATGTTTGGAGAAGCCTAAACATAAAAGGGGGACAAGAAAGAGATCTTTGCTTTGCTGAGATGGTCCATGGGGCATGTACTGGGCAGGGGCCAAGGTGTCTCAGTCACCTCAGACTGTCCAGTGAGTGATGCACAGAGTCCTGGGTAGTTCAGAATCAAGACTTCAGCAGACCCGAGGCCTCCATTAGCCAGGCAGTAGGAAGAAAGTGTCAGTGCCTAAAACCCAACCAAAGTGGTTGGAACAAGCTGACAAGACAGTGTGAGGGACTCTCCTCACTACCAAACACCAAGATGAGGCTATACCTGGAGGAGTAGACAGGAGTCCCTCTCATGAGATGATGGTGTCACACACTGCCTCAGTGTATGATCTCTGCAACCAGTGTGCTAGAATATAAACTTTTTTTATTTAAGTGTTATTGCATTATGATGACAAAAGATACATAATTTCAATTTATCTGAACTTGTTAAAATTTAAAAACATATTTTAAGTATAGAATTACATCACATTTTTCTTTCCCTTTTGTGCATCAACTGCTCCCAGAGACTCCCCCTTCAATATCTGCCATACCTTTCTTTTTTAATTTTATCATATTCTTTAAAATTTGTAAAATATTGTAACAATAAAAATGAGTATTATAAAAGTTGTTTGATATAAAACAATAATCAATTGAACAGACTTATGTAGATGCTTCTCTACAGCAATACTGAAAATACATACATTTTTCTCAATATAAATTTTAAATAACCCCAAACATATAAACTGTATATTTCAAAATAATATATCACTGTTAGTTTTTTTGAAAATGAACATAAATAGTTCAAGTATTTGTTTGTTTGTTTTGTTTTTAGTAGAGCTTAAACTCGTGGCACTTACTGTGGTGCAAATCCAAAATAAGAACAATTTTTAGACATTGGAGTTTATTGTAATAAGGCTGTACTTCAATGTCCGTCATGTCACCAAAGGATTTTACCTCCATAGCAGCTGAGCTAAGAGTTGACAGTTCTGCTGAGCCAAGGAATGAATTTTAGGCACGATTTTTGGATACAGATTTCCTGCTATGCTCAAAGCTATTTGACTTGAGTGATTGTTTTCATTCTTAGCCTACAGAAAATAGGTTACATTCATTTAAGAAATTGTGTGTGTATTAAGATGGTCTATCCATAAAGTCATTCACCAACTGTTTCAATGAACAATGGTTATGCTTGGAGGGTGGCAGAGACATTAGGTGAGGGTAAGAATATGGTTCATTGGCTGTGGTGATTTTGAAAAGCATTCATCTCAGAAAAAGAGTAACTTATAAAGTTCTCTTCTTCAAACTTGATACAATAGTTACAAACATCAAGCAAAGTGTTCAGTCTCACTTTTTGTTGATCCCTCACAAGACATCTCCCAAATTAATTATCCATATTTCTTTGGGATATATAAATAATTTTGAAAAATATAAGCTGTTTTGAAAACCATAGTATAGTGTAAAAACATCAAACAAAGAATCTTACTAATAGAGAGGCTGAGATAGGAGAAGCATGACTTCAAGACCATAGTGTGGTACACAGCAAGACACTGTCACATACAAACAGGCACAATATTGGACCTATTTCTCCAATTACCAAATTAGAGAGACCACTGGATGACAGCCAACAAATTACTAATTCTTCATAATTTTGAATTCAATTGATTAGGATATGTTGGTAATATTAATTTTCATATTAAGAGATATTAAGGAAAAGTAATTGTTACTTTCTGTTGTTTTTGTTGTAAGAAGTGGAATTAGGTTTGTGTGGGTTTGTTAAAAGATTATTTTCTTGCTTCTAGGGTGTATTTTTGCTCCTTATGTTGGTGTTTTCCATCTATTATCCTTGTAAGGCTGGATTTGTGAAAAGATATTGTGTAAATTTTGTTTTGTCATGGAATATCTTGTTTTCTCCATCTTTGGTAATTGAGAGTTTTGCTGGGTATAGTAGCCTGGGCTGGCATTTGTGTTCTTGTAGGGTCTGTATGACATCTGCCCAGGATCTTCTAGCTTTCATAGTCTCTGGTGAGAAATCTGCTGTAATTCTGATATGTTACTTGACCTTTTTCACTTACTGTTTTTAAAATTCTTTCTTTGTTCAGTGCATTTGGTGTTTTGATTATTATGTGACAGGAGGAATT
>NW_022196895.1:3384027-3392582 GCF_008632895.1 Mastomys coucha | reverse complement strand
AGGTTAGGGAAGTTTTCTTGTATAATTTTGTTGAAGATATTTACTGGTCCTTTAAGTTGGGAATCTTCATTCTCTTTATATCTATTATCCTTAGGTTTGGTCTTCTCATTATGTCTTGGATTTCCTGGATGTTTTGGGTTAGGAGCTTTTTGGATTTTGCATTTTCTTTGACTGTTGTGTCAATGTTTTCTATGGTATCTTTTTGCCCCTGAGATTCTCTTCTATCTCTTGTATTCTGTTGGTGATGCTTGCTTCTCTGACTCCTGATCCCTTTTCTAGGTTTTCTAACTCCAGGGTTGTCCCCTGTTGTGATTTCTTTATTGTTTCTATTTCTATTTTTAGATCCTGGATTGTTTTGTTCATTTCCTTTGCCTGTTTGATTGTGTTTTCCTGTAATTTTTTCAGGGATTTTTGTGTTTCCTCTTGAAGGGCTTCCAGCTGTTTATCTGTGTTCTCCTGTATTTCTTTGAGGGTGCTATTTATGTCTTCCTTAAAGTCCTGTATTATCATCATTAGTAGTGATTTTAAATCTGAATCTTGCTTTTCCGGTGTGATGGTGTGACCAGGACTTGCAATGGTGGGAGTATTGGGTTCTGATAATGCCAAGTAACCTTGGTTTGTGTTGCTTATATTCTTACACTTGCCCCGCATCATCTGGTTGTCTCTACTTCTACCTGCCCTTGCTAAATCTGACTGGAGCCTGTCCTTCCTGTGATCCTGATTGTATCAGAACTCCTTAGAGTCAAGCTGTCTCTGTGATCCTGTGATTCTGGGATCCTGTGATCCTGGGCTTGTTAGAGTACCTGGGAGTGGAGCTTCCTCTGGTTGTTGTGGGACTGGCTGTGGAGTTTGTGCCCAAGGTCTGCTCAGAGCACCAGCTCAGACAGAATGGAAGAAACCTGAACCACTGGGCTGGCAGAGTTCCTGTGTGCCTGGTCCCGCTGGTCCCAGTTATTCCCGGTGTTGGGACAGATGTTATCTTTAAGGGACAGATGTTATCTTTAAGGGATTTTTGTGTTTCCTCTTTAAGAGCTTCTAGCTGTTTACCTGTATTCTCCTGTATTTCTTTGAGGGAGTTATTTATGTCCTTTTTTTTGTTTTGTTTTGTTTTGAGACAGGGTTTCTCTGTATAGCCCCGACTGTCCTGGAACTCCCTCTGTAGACCAGGCTGGCCTCAAACTCAGAAATCCACCTGTCTCTGCCTTCCAAGTGCTGGGATTAAAGGTGTGCGCTACCACTGCCTGGCTATTTATGTCCTTCTTAACATCCTCTATCATCATCATGAGAAGTGATTTTAGATCTGTATTTTGCTTTTCCAGAGTGATGGTTTGTCCAGGACTTGCTATGGTGGGAGAATTGGGTTCTGATGATGCCAAGTAACCTTGGGTTCTGTTGCTTATGTTCTTACCCTTGCCTCTTGCCATCTGGTTTTCTCTACTGCTACCTGCCCTGGCTAAATCTGACTAGCGTCTGTCCTTCCTGTGATCCTGGTTGTGTCAGAACTCCTCAGAGTCAAGCTATCTCTGTGACCCTGTGATTCTGGGATCCTGTGATCCTGTGATCCTAAGCCCATTAGAGGGCTTAGGAATAGAGCTTCCTCTGGGTGTTGTGGGACTAGCTGCAGAGTTTGTGCCTAAAGTCTGCTCAGGGCACTGGCCCAGACAGACCTGAAGGAACTTGTGCCACTGGACTGGCAGAATTCCTGTGTGTCTGAGCCCACTGGTCCCAGTTATTCCTGGTGTTGGGACAGATGTTGTATCCTCCTCATCTCTGATCCTCTGGTCATACCCTGTGTGTTTAAGTGCCTGGGAGTGGAGCTTCCTCTGGCTCTTGTGGGACTGGCTGCAGAGTTTGTGCCCAAGGTCTGCTCAGGGCACTGGCCCAGTCAGAACGGAAGCTAGAGTAAAAACTTAACCTCAATTATAGCACGAAGTTTCTCAACTGTCTCAGCCACCTCCCACCAACCGTAACTCCTATCTATGAGCTAATTGGTCCAGAACTTCGCCAATAAGACTAGCTAGCTAACCAGGACTCTCCTGACTGGTCATGTTGAAGTCATGTGACATCCTGCTTTCTAGTGAGAAGGTTCATACCCAAACCACCAGTGGACAATCCTCTATTATAGGAGGGTAGAAGAGGGAGGCTTTGCATGCACCATGCTTACTTACTAGATATGTGCTAGCTAGGGTATACGTCCCCACCCAACTCCCTCTGTCCACTTGAGAACATATGGACCCACTTCCTTTCTCAGGTCCTGAAAACACTTATTTCATAAGGTAAGATTTTGGGTTTGCTCCCAGCTGAGGGTCCTCCCTGAGTAAAAGGGTCATCAGTTATTCATTAAATGACCGTTTGCTTTTCACTGGGCATCTACTGGGTCCAGAGTAAAACAAGACTGAAGGAATTTATCTCTTCCAGAAACTCATACTCTGAAACAAAAATTGAGTCTCTTTTAAGAAATGACTATGTCTGGAATCTGTACCTTTCTTTACCTAAGAGAGTGGGATTTTCCTTAATACCTGAACTTCCATAGGTGTTAACGCCATTAATTGGTGAATTCCAAAGGTGCATCATAAAATAGTTATGGCTAGTCATACTTGGTTTGAGTTCCAATATGTCTTTAAACTAAAAATTATTTTCCTCTGACTTTTCCCATCATTCCTCACAGTGTTTTTGTGATCAATAATTTTAATCCAGGAATTTTGAAGGGTGTGTGTCTTAATTAGTTAGGGTGTTGATTGCTGTGAAGAGAAACCATGAACAAGTCAACTCTTATAAAGGACAACATTTAATTGGGGCTAGCTTACCGGTTCAGAGGTTCACTCCATTATCATCAAGGGGGGAAGCACATAATTGTTCAGGCAGACATGGTGCTGGAAAAGGATCCAAGAAGAGACTGGTTCCAGGCAGCTAAGAGGAGGGCCTCAAAACCAAACTCCAAAGTGACACACTTCCTCCAACAAAACCACCTATTCCAACAAAGACATACCTCCAAATAGTGTCACTCCCTGTGTGCCAAGCATTTAAACACATGAATCTATGGGGGCCAATCCTATTCAGACCATCACAGTGAGTATACACAGTCCTTCCCCTGCCAGAGATGTTCACTTGATATTCTTTCTTTAATTGAAGGCATTGCCCACATTTTATAAGGCCCCTCCCAGAAAAAGGACTCTCAAAAAAGCCTTGGGGTTAGGTGAAGTCAGGCTCCATTTTTCTGTCAGGTATATCATTCACAGTTTACATGCCAATCTAAAATCAGCAGAAAGGCAATCTCTCCACCCTTGGAAGACATATACCGAGGAGTGGAGCTGCTGTTGTTGATTGTGGAGAGGAGAACAATGGTGTTCTTCCTCAGTTCCTCCAGTTTCTGGAATATTCCAGTGATGAGGTTGCAATTCATGGAGATGTGGAAAGCTCTTCAGGGAAATAGTACTCATCTACCACTGGCACCAGCCATCCTAACAAATGTGCTGCCACAATATGGCAGTGCCACAGAGAGGGTGACCTCATGAGAGTGCTTGCACTTAAACTCATCCAACACAGATGGCAGAAGAGTGAACCTTGGGCTGAGTAGACAGTGCAGGCTCACATTAGTCCATGCCCTCAAGAGCTTAGAAGGTGGCCTGTTTTCCTCTTTTCACTCAGCATGAGATTCTGCTTCTTTTCCTTTGAACCTTCTTCTTTCTCTTGAGTATCCATGAGTATCCATGATAGGTTTGCCCCCTGCAAGCTTCCTACCATCAAACTGAAGCTTCATCTCAAGGCATCCATGGACTGAGGCTGCTTAATGCAGATGAGGAACCAACAGTTGGTACTGTGGAAGGCCTGGAGAAAGGAAGGCACTAAGACCTGTTATGGAGCCACTCCAGAATAGAGAAAATCGTGGTGTCCACTAGAGTCACTTGTTTGTGTACTGGGAAAGTCCTCAACTTTAACTGAGTGACCAGCAACTCCAGGATTCCCCGCAACACTTCCTCTGCAATTTCAGTGGGCCCCTGGCTAACCAGTGCAGAGAGCTGGGATTCCCCCAGAGCTATGCTAACTTTCATGTCCAGAGGATAAATGGGATTCCCTGAGGATGAGGGTGCCCAGAGGCATAGTATTCCCTACATTAATACACTTCAAGCCTCTTTATATCTCATTTCATGAAGAAGGATGTCTATATAATTGATACTGAACCCACAGAGTCCAGAACTGTGTTCAGAAGAGCACAAGTGCATTTAGCAAAGAGGTGGACGAGGAAAATGTTGGTACAAGTCTAAATGTGATAATGCAGGGTGTTCTCTACTTCCTGAGTCTTGAGGACAACTAGCAACCCGGTGTAGCCCTTGAAGAGGGGAGATGACAACATAGCCCAGTGTTACTTTCACCACATGCGTGTCTGCTCTTCCTGTTCACCTTGGCATGCCTTGCTCTCTCTGAGCCTGTAGAGTAGACTCTCTCTGCGAGCCTCTCCCAAGTTCAGTCTCTAGTACTCTGGAGGAGGTTCCAACAGAGACAGCTGAGAAACCCAGAAGGACACCACCGCTTACAGCTGGGCTCCACTGCTGCCTCCCAGCTGGACTTCTCTGGCCTCTGCTCATGAGGATTAGGGACAGGCAAGTTGAGGCCTCTCCTCTTCCCATGACAATTAAGGAAAACTAGGCCTTGCAGGGATCTGAAAACTAAGCCTTTGACACCTACTCAGAGACAGGAATAATCAGCATTTGGATGAGTGCATAGCCTGCTGCAATGGCTTTTTGTGCCACCGCATCACAAAAAGCAGCTGAGAGCAGGGTATAATGACCACCCTTCATGAATCCTCAAGTAGACAACCTCTCTGCAGACTCCTTTCCTTGACTTGCTCCTTAAAAATCACCCACCACTTTTCAAAGAGCCTCTTGGTCTTTGTTAGTTACTAGCCAAAAAACCTATACACAGAAATGCTATATCTCAAGTCACATCTATTACAGAATGCTCTGCCAGGACAGCTCTCACCTCCCAAACTCCCTTTTCCCTATGTCTAGACTCACAGCATGCTAGGAGAGAGGCAGAGTCTGGCTTCATGCTTCCCTCCTGAGGGCCCCAGACTCCCAGTAGCCAGGCAGGAACTTGAAGCCTTTGAGACAGAGCACAAGAGTTATGGAGAGGGCTCCAGTTGATTTGGGGTTCTATAGGCTTCTTATATGATCACGGGCATCTTTTTCTTTAGGTTAGGGAAGTTTTCTTCTATAATTTTGTTGAAGATATTTACTGGCCCTTTAAGTTGGAGGTCTTCACTCTCTTCTATACCTTTGTCTCATGAAATGAGACAACAGGGATTTGTTTTTGTTGTTTTTGTTTGTTTCTTTGTTTTTTTGGAAGGGAAACTGGGAAAGAAGAAATTTACATGTAAATAAAGAAAATATCTAATAAAAAAATAAAATACGAAAAAAAAAGAAAGGAATGCCTATGATCATACAAGAAACCTACAAAACTCCAAATAGACTGTACCAGAAAAGGAATACCCCCCAACAAATAATAAAACACCAAATGTACAAACCAAAGAGAGAATATTAAAAGCAGTAAAGAAAAGGGACCAAGTAACATATAAAGGCAGACCTATCAAAATTACATCAGACTTCTCAATGGAGACTCTAAAATCCTGGAAAGCAGTCATACACAACTTAAGATAACACAAATGCCAGTCCAGGCTACTATACCCAGAAAAATCTCAGTTACCACAGACGGAAATCAAGCTATTCCATGACAAAAACAAATTTACACAATATCTTTTCATAAATCCAACCCTATAAAGGATAATAGATAGAAAATGCCAACACAAGGAGGGAAACTACACCCTAGAAAAAGCAAGAAAGTAATCTTCTTTTAACAAACCCAAAAGAAGATAGCCACACAAACATGGTTCCACCTCTAACAACAAAAATAACAGGAAGCAACAATCCCTTTTCCTTAATATCTCTTAATATCAATGGACTCAATTTGCCAATAACAAGACATAGGCTAACAGACTGAGTACATAAACAGGACCAAGCATTTTGCTGCATATGGGAAACACACCTCAATGACAAAGACAGACACTACCTGAGAGCAAAAGGTTGGAAAAAAAAATCCAAGCAAATGGTTCCAAGAAACAAGTTGGAGTTGCCATTCTAATATTGAATAAAATTGATTTTCAACCAAAAGTTATCAAAAATGAAAAAGAAGAACACTTCATACTCAAACTCATCAAAAGAAAAATCTACCAAGAGGAACTCTCAATTTTGAACACCTATGCGCCAAATGCAAGGGTTTAGTGCAAAATTCTATCAAACCTTCATAGAAGACCTAATAACAATACTTTTCAAACTGTTCCACAAAATAGAAACAGAAAGAACATACAAATCTTTTTGTTTGTTTGTTTGTTTGTTTGTTTGTTTTGTTTTGTTTTGTTTTTCGAGACAGGGTTTCTCTGTGTAGCCCTGGCTATCCTGGAACTCCCTCTGTAGACCAGGCTGGCCTCAAACTAAGAAATCTGCCTACCTCTGCCTCCCAAGTGCTGGGATTAAAACATGCGCCACCACTGTCAGCTTTTTTTTTTTTTTTAAGATTTATTTTATTGCTATATGTAAATATACTGTAACTGTTTTCAGATATACCAGAAGAGAGCATCAGATCTCATTATGGATGGTTGTGAGCCACCATGTGGTTGCTGGGATTTGAACTCAGGATCTTCGGAAGAGCAGTCAGTGCTCTTAACCACTGGGCCATCTCACCAGCCCCCTTAACCTGTGTCTTAATGTCAGGTTTGTACAGTAGATTCCCAACATAAAGGGCCAGTAAATATCTTCAACAAAATTATAGAAGAAAACTCCCCTAACTGAAAGAAAGAGATGTCCATGAACATACAAGAAGCCTACAGAACTCCAAATAGATGGGACCAGAAAAGAAATTCCTCCTGCCACATAATAGTCAAAACACCAAATGCACTAAACAAAGAAACAATTTTAAAAGCAGTAAGGGAAAAAGGTCAAGTAACAAATAAAGGCAGATGTATCAGAATTATACCAGACTTCTCACCAGAGACTATAAAAGCCAGAAGATCCTAGGCAGATGTTATACAGACCATAAGAGAAACCAAATGCCAGCCCAGGTTACTATACTCAGCAAAACTCTCAATTACCATAGATGGAGAAACCAAGATATTCATTGACAAAAACAAATTTATACAATATCTTTCAACAAATCCAGTCATACAACAGATAAGAGATAGAAAATTCCAACACAAGAAGGGAAACTACACCTTAGAAAAAGCAAGAAAGTAATCTTCTTTTAACAAACCAAAAGGAAGATAGCCACATAAACATAATTCCACCTATAACAACAAAAAATAAGAGAAAGCAACAATCACTATTCCTTAATATTTCTTAATATCAATGGACTCAATTTGCCAACAACAAGACATAGACTAACAGACTGGATACATAAATAGGACCCAACATTTTACTGCATACAGGAAACACACCTCAGTGACAGAGACAGACACTATCTCAGAGTAAAAGGCTGGAAAAAAATTTTCAAGCAAATAGTCCTAAGAAACAATCTGGAATAGACATTCTAATGTAAAACAAAGTTGACTCACAACCAAAAGTTATCAAAAATGATAAGGAATGACACTTCACAATCATCAAAGGAAAAATCTACCAAGAAGAACTCTATGCTCCAAATGCAAGGGTGCCCACATTCATAAAAAAACAAAAACAAAAACAAAAACAAAAACAAACAAAAACAAAAACTTTACTAAACCTTAAAGCACACATTGCTCCTCACACAGTAATTGTTAGAGACTTTAACACCTGACTCTTAGCAATGGACAGATCATGAAAACACAAACTAAACAGAGACACAGTGAAACTAACAAAAGTTATGAACAAAATATATCTATAGAACATTTCATCCTAAAACAAAAGAATACACCTTCTTCTCAGGACCTCATGATACCTTCTCTAAAATTGACCATATAAATGGTCACAAAATAGGCCTCAACAGATACAAGAAAACTGAAATAATCCCATGAATCCAATCATATCACCATGGAAAAAAGCTGGTCTTCATCACAAAAATACAGAAAGCCCACATACACATGGAAGCTGAACATTGCTCTACCCAATGATAACTTGGTCAAGGAAGAAATAAAGAAAGAAAGTTAAAGGCTTTTTAGAATTTGATGAAAATGAAGGCACAACATACCCAAACTTATGGGACACAATGAAAGCAGTGCTAAGAGGAAAACTCGTTGCGCTGAGTGACTCCAAAAAGAGAGAGCATACACCACCAGTTTGACAGCACACCTGAAAGCTCTAAAACAAACAAACAAACAAACAAACAAAAAACAGATGCAACCAAGAGGAGTAGATGGCAGGAAATAATCAAACTCTGGGCTGAAATCAACCAAATAGAAACAAAAAGAACTATACAAAGAATCAACAAAACCAGGAGCTGGTTCTTTGAGAAAATCAAAAAGGTAGATAAACCCTTAGCCAGACTAAGCAGAGGGCACAGAGACAGAATCCAAATTAACAAAATAAGAAAAA
>NW_022196895.1:3371722-3384017 GCF_008632895.1 Mastomys coucha | reverse complement strand
AAAAAAAAAAAAAAATCATCAGATCCTACTACAAAAGCCTATACTCAACAAAACTGAAAACTCTGGATGAAATGGACATCTTTCTAGAGAGATACCAGGTACAAAAGTTAAATCAGGATCAGATAAAACATCTAAATAGTCCCAAACTCCTAAAGAAATAGAAGCAGTTATTAAAGCCTTCCAACCAAAAAAAGGACCAGTTGAGTTAGTGCAGAATTCTATCTGACCTTCAAAGAGATATAATACCAATACTCTTCAAACTATTCCACAAAATAGAAACAGAATACTACCCAATTTGTTCTATGAAGCCACAATTACACTTATACCTAAACCACACAAAGACCCAACAAAAAAGAGAACCTCAGACTGAAGGAAACCGTCTTGGAGTTTCACTTCATTCCGTGGGTGATCTACGAACGGGAACTTGAGGTCCTGCAAGTAAATGGGTGATAAGAGAGACAAAGAGACATGACACCAGGAAAGGTTTCTTATCGAGGTGCAATCTTTACTTAGTGAAACGGGATATTTATACAAGAGGCAACTCAGGTATGCATATAGCAACTAGGTGAGAACAGACACTCGGGCAGGATCAAAGCTAAGGGTCTAAGACAAAGGATTCTTAAGGCAGGAAGCAGGATCAAAGTCACGGCTTCCCAGGAACCTGGGTTTCTGGTTTAGCTTAATTTCTGCAGAGACTCCAAACCCCCGGTGAGTCGAGTTGAGATGCAGTATCTGGTGTCAGTTGGAATTCTTCTGTGAAGACAGCAGGGCTACCACATCAGACCAATTTCCCTTATGAATATCTATACAAAAATACTCAATACAATTCTCACAAACAGAATTCAAAGAACACATCAAAATGATCATCCATCATGAAAGTAGGCTTCATCCCAGGGATGCAGGAATGATTCAATATATGAAAATCCATCAATGTAATCCACTATATAAATAAACTCAAAGAAAAAAATTACATGATCACTTCATTAGATGCTAAGAAAGAATTTGACAAAATCCAACACCCCTTCATGATAAAAGTCTTAGAAAGGTCATGAATTCAAGGCATATACCTAAACATAGTAAAAAGCAATATACAGTAAACCAGTAGCCAACATCAAACTAAATGGAGAGAAACTTGAAACAATCCCACTAAAATCAGGGACTAAACAAAACTGCCCATTCTCTCCATACCTATTCAATATAGTATTTCAAGTCCTAGCCAGAGCAATTAGAAAACAAAAGGAGGTCAAAGGGATACAAATTGGAAAAGGCCAAAATACCACTATTTGTAGACGATCTGGTAGTATACTTAAGTGACCTCAAAAAATTCCAACAGAGAACTCCTAAATCTGAAAAACAACTTCAGCAAACTTGCTATCAAGGCTGTATATAAAGTTAACTCAAACAAATCAGTAGCCTTTCTCTACTCAAAGGTTAAACAGGCTAAGAAAGAAATTAGGGAAATAACACCCTTCACAATAGTCACAAATAATATAAAATACGTCGGTGTGACTCTAACTAAGCAAGTGAAAGATCTGTATGACAAAAACTTAAAATCTCTGAAGAAAGAAATCAAAGAGGACCTCAGAAGATGGAAAGATCTCCCATACTCATGGTTTGGCAGGATTAATATAGTAAAAATGGCCATCTTGCCGAAAGCAATCTACAGATTCAATGCAATCTCCATCAAAATTCCAACTCATTTCTTCATAGAGGTAGAAAGACCAATTTGTAAATACATCTGTAATAACATAAAACCCAGGATAGTGAAAACTATTCTCAACAATAAAAGAACTTCTTGGGAAATCACTATCCCTGATCTCAAGCTGTAATACAGAGAAATGGTGATTAAAAATAGTCAGACAGGTAGACCAGAAATGAACCCACACAGCTATGTCCACTTGATCTTTAACAAAGGTCTTTAAAACCATCCAGTGGAAAAAGGACAGCATTTTCAACAAACAAAGTGCTGGTTCAACTGGAAGAAAACATGAAGAAGAATGTAAATCAATCCATTCTAATCTCCTTGTACAAAGCTCGAGTCCAAGTGAATGAAAGACCTCCACATAAAATCAGATACACTGAAACTAGTAGATGAGAAAGAGGGGAAGAGCCTGGAGCACATGGGCACAGGGGAAATTTTCCTGAACAGAACACCAATGGCTTATGCTCTAAGATCAACAATCAACAAATGGGACTTCATAAAATTGAAAAGCTTCTCTAATGCCAAGGTCACTGTCAATAGAAAAAAAAATGGCAACTATCAGATTGGGAAAAGATCTTTACCATCCTATATGTGATAGAGAGCTAATATCTAATATAAACAAAGAACTCAAGAAGTTAGACTCCAGAGAACCCTATTTCAAAATGGGATACAGAACTAAACAAAGAATTCTCAGCTGAGGAACATCAAAGGGCCGAGAAGCACCTAAACTAATATTCAACATCCTTAGTCATCAGGGAAATGCAAATCAAAACAACCCTGAGATTCCACCTCACACCAGTCAGCATGCTAAGATAAAAAACTCAGGTGACAACAGATGCTGGTGAGGATGTGGAGAAAGAAGAACACTCCTCAATTGTTGGGGGGATTGCAAGCTGGTACAACCACTCTGGAAATCAGTTTGGGGGCTCCTCAGAAAATTGGACACAGTACTACAAAAGTACACAGCTATGCTGCTCCTGGGCATATACCCAAAAGATGCTCCAACATATAACATGCTCCACTACATAGCAGCCTTATTTATAATAGCCAGAAGCTGGATAAAACCCAGATGTCCTTCAACAGAATGGGTACAGAAAATATGGTACCTTTACACAGTGGAGTAATCCTCAGCTATTAAAAACAATGACTTCATGAAATTCTTAGGCAAATGGATGAAACTAGAAATTATCATCCTGAGGTAACTCAGTCACATGGTATGCACTCACTGATAAGTAGGTATTAGCCCAAAAGCTTGGAATACCCAAGATACAATTCACAGACCACATGAAGCTGAAGAAGAAGAAATACCAAAGTGTGGATGCTTCAGTACTTCTTAGAAGAGGGAAGAAAATACTCATGGGAAGTAGAGGGTGGGAGGGACTAGGGAGAAAGAGAGGATGGTAGGGGGAAAGAGGGGGCCAGGATCAGGTATGAAAGGAGAAGGGGATGATATACAGAGGGTCAGAAATTTGAACAGAGTTATGTAGCAATGTGGGATGGGAAACTGGGGGTAGCCACCAGCAAGTCCCAGATGCCAGAAAAGCAAGAGGCTATCAGGTCCCAACGGGAATGAGATCAGCTCAAATGCCCAACAAAGGGGAGGGAGAACCTGTAGAGACCATATTCAGAGGTTAGACAAGGCCCCCAGTTGGAGAATAGGGCCACCCACTCATCTCCAAATTTTTAACCCAGAATTGCTCCTGTCTAAAAGAAATTCAGGGACCAAGTGTGGAGCAGAGACCAAAGGAAAGGCCATCCAGAAACTATCTCATCTGGAGATCCATTCTATATACAGACACCAAACCAAGACGCTATTGTGGATGCCAAGAAGTGCATGCTGAAAGGAACCTGATATAGCTGCCTCCTGAGAGGTTCTGCCAGAGCCTGACAAATACAGAGGTAGATGCTCACAGCCAATCATTGGACTGAACATGGGACCCAATGAAGAAGCTAGAGAAAGGACTGAAGGAGCTGAAGGAGGTTGCAACCCCATAGGAATAACAACATTCTCAATCAACTAGACACCCCAGAGCTTCCAGGGACTAAACCATCAACCAAAGAATACACATGGAGCAACCCATGGCTCCAGCCACATATATAGCTGAGGATAGCCTTGTCTGGCATCAAAGGGAAGGGAGGCTCTTGGTCTTATGAAGGTTCAATGCTCCAGTTTAGGGGAATTCCAGGACAGTGAGGTGGGAGCAGATGGGTGGTTGGGGGAGCACCCTCATAGAATCTTGGCCTGTCACAGAGGATGAGGGTTCAGGAAATCATGTGTACGTGGGCTAGACACCACCACCTGACCCCAGAGTTGGGGGAGGGGCCATGTTTAAGCAGTCACAAACTTTACCTGAAGAACAGAGTTGGGATAAAGATGAACAGACATTATTGAAAAAAGACTTTTCAGGACCATATCAACATCCTTGTACAACTGCAGAGGAGTAAAGAAACCAGATCTGAAGGCCAGAAGGGACACAAAGTGACATGTTATGTAGGGTTGTGGGTCCCTTGTCTACCCTGCCACAGGGCTCTGCAACTTGTTGAGGCAGGATGTGGTGTGTTTGACTGCACTTACACCACACCATCACAGGGCAGGTGTTGATCCATAGGGAAGCTGGTCCCATAGTGGAAGTCCTTGGCTTGATGGGCAGCAGGCTTAGGCTTGGTGGCAGTAGTGGCTGGGAGTGCAGCTGAGATGTTAGAGATGCCTCATCTACATATGAAGGGGCTTAGGGCATTGCCCTTACTGTGGCTGATGGCCATAAATCTATGGGAGATTGTAGCTAGTTACAGGGGCCTTGTACCCGGGCGCAGGAGAAGCCCCTATGGTCCCTTCAGAGTCTCCACGGCTTCAAAGTTCAACTGAGGACCACGCTACCTCTCACTGTCCACTGCCCCACAATGTTACACTCATTTCATGCAGTGCTCTCACTCATTTCATGTAGTGCTCCCACTCATCTCTTGTACTGTTCACACTCATTTCATGTGGTGCTCACACTCATTTCATGTGGTGCTCACACTCATTTCATGTGGTGCTCACATTCATTTCATGTAGTGTTCACACTCATTTCATGTGGTGCTCACACTCATTTCATGCGATGCTCCTTGGCATGTCATAGCAGCACTTCCACCTTCTTCCAGTACGTGAACACAGCTCTCCACAGTTCAGTGTGAAGTTTAGTAGAAGTGGCTGTCCATGCTCAGCCTGATCCCTGCCATGTTGTGCCTCAGAGGTAGCAACAAGAATGATAGTGTTCACTGAGGTGGATTCAGCCTCAAATCAAGGCAAAATGCTCTGTCAATACCTTGAAAAATTCCCTCTACTGTTTCCAGCTTCACTGCTAGCAGTGCTAATAATCATGCATGCTCAGAGCATTGTTTATTTATAACTTAAATATATTTTAAAATATATGTGTGTGTATGTGTGTATTATGTCTGTGTCTGTGTCTCTGTGTGTTCATCCATTTGTATCATTGTGTGTTATATGTGTGTGTGAATGAGGGCATACTTGCGTCACAGCAAGTATGGAGGTCAGAGAACAACTGTCAGGAGTTGATTCTCCTCTTCCATCATGGGTTCTTGAACTCAAGTCATTACACAGCTAAACTCTATTAGCCATCTCTTGTCCAAAAAGACATTTTGTTTATAGAGTGTGCTTTAGGTCTTTGCTCAACTACAACAAAATACCTGCGACTGAATAATTTATATATTAAAAAAAAAGCAGAAATGAATTTTTATGGTTCTGAAGCCTGAGAATTCCAAGATCAAAATAGTGCTAGTAGGTTATTCTTATCTGGGAAAGTTAATTCTGTGGAGGGAGAAGAGCAAAACAACATACCACCAAAACCCCACTGTCTGTGTGGCAACGGAGAAAACAGCCCTGCCCCTCCCGTCCTGTGCCGAGTGGCACCCATGCCCTACCCCTCCCGTCCTGTGCCGAGTGGCACCCATGCCCTACCCCTCCCGTCCTGTGCCGAGTGGCACCCATGCCCATCTGCAAAGGAGGAGACCTGCTGCCTTGTCAGCTCAGAAACTTGCCTCTTAAAGCCTTCTAGTTGGCCGTTACATTTTATCACCTGTATTTTTAAAGAGAAACCTCCAGAGGATGATGAAGGTGAAGATCTCACATTGAGTGTCAATCGCTCGTTGATGCCTTCATCACGACAGTGGCTAAACAGAGGGATTTGAGCTTCTGCACACAGATATTACTTATGAAATAAAAATGGCTGAACATTAAGTAGGGACTAGAAGGGACTGCGGGCCCCGGTTCATCTCCTTCTACTCTCGAATTAGGCATATTCCACCACTGTATGTGGGTCTTCAGGAGCCAAGCTGCCCCCTCCTCCACCCCAGTTTATGATAAAGGGAAAATTAGGGTCTCCCTTTGGGATTCTTAGTCTCATTAATAGAAGAATCTAAGGATAGACTCGAATAAAAACACACGTATAATTTTATTAGTTTAGAAAAATAACCACAGGGCAGGCAAGCCGAGAATGCCAGCTGCTGCCCAGAGAAGGAGAGAGGAAGGAGGCATGCTACTAAAGCTGGCATGAAGCCTAGCAAGCCCAGATAATTAAGGAAAGCTTAGAAAAGGGATGTGAAGAAGACAAGTTACACTCTCTGAATGACTCAGGAGGGTGGGCAGACTTACAACCCTACATGGCTGCAGCCATGCTTCAGAAGATCTCGAAATGCAGAATTCCTTTCCCCTCCAATTCCCTTCCTACATCCAAACCGTGTCCTGATCATGTCAGAAGTCTTTCTGTGCTCATAATGAGACAGACTAAGCTGACCCCATGTGCTATGCCAGGAAACATTCGTGAACCCCAAAAGACCACCAAGGAACCAACTCCAATGTAATCACATTAGGGTCTCTATTATTACAAACTCAAGTTTGGGCTTACTCACAGTCAACCCACGGGACAGTTTGGCGAAGCAGCCCCAAGCTTTCATGGGGATGAGGTTTTATAGGAAATGGCTAGCAAGGGAGGGGATGAGGGAGGGATGTCTAGCCTGGCAATCATCTAATAGAATGACTACTGGAAGCCAATTGGTGGGTGCTCTGAAGCAAGAACCGTATACAATCACAAATGGTCTGAAAGTACATCTGAAACATCAGACTAATATTGGACTAACTGTTGCTAAGAAGTAACTAGGAGTACTTCTGGCCAAGGACAAGCTATGGGGTCCTTCCTGGTACTTGGTTGCAGCTTGGGTTCAGCTATTGGTAGAGTTCTCTAGCCTTTTTTTCTTTTAAGATGGAGGCTGTTTCCAAGATAGAGTAGGTTTGGTATCTCACATGACAGGCTTCAAATTGGCAGTTCAGGAGACTAGGCCTAAATGTCTGCTTCCAAGAACTGGTCAAGGCCAGGCCTCAGAAGCTGCCCCACCACCTGGCCTGAGGCAAGGACAATGGGTCAGCAGCACTTTCCAGATCTCCTCAGCAACAGTTTCCAGCTTCCCATGCCCCAGCAAGAGTCCTGGCATGTCCCTCAAGACAGAGCCAACAGAATAAGATCGAGATCACCTACCGCTCCCTGAAGTTCCCTTACTGTGCTTTAATTTGGGCCTGTCTGGGTCTCCATCTTTGTAAATGGTAGACCCCAGCATGCTGGACTTCTGCAGAATAAAACATTCTTTGTGTTTACATACTATTTGAGTCCGGCTATCATTTTTCAGTAATCAGGACCTTTACTCTGGGGAAGAGTGTGTGGTCAACCAGGAGGGCAGCCCCATCTCAATGCCCACGCTGAACAAGGAATTGTTTTAACTACCTTGGAAGTTCTGGTACTTCAGCTCCTTGGTTGGTTCTTCCCTGTATTCCAACAACACATCCTAGGAGACTCCAGACCCTCAGTAGGCTTCCTCTAGTGGTAACAATGAATATCACAAGAACGTTCAATTGCCAGTGCCAGAATGTGCCCAGAGTAGTGAGTGTTAGGAGCACTTGAAAGCTTGAGTTTAGCTTATTCTCTTTGCAACAGTTAAATTTTGGTCTTTATATTTATTGGAACTCTGAAAATTAACCTATAATTATACAACTTATAATAACACAAACAATTAAAGATCAAATCAATTAAATCAACTATGTAAGAATATTAAGGTGGGAAATGCCATATGTAATGGAGGAAGAAAAACTGTCCCGGACTAGCATTTTAGAGGAAGCTCATTTATCAAAATATTTTTGAGAATTACACTGTCCAGTTACTTCTGCAGTCTATTAATATCATGAGCTGTGTTCTCTGCGATTGTGCTTTTGTAGCAAGGCCCAGGCTTCTCTTGCTGTGGCTCCTCTCCATTTACACATTCCGCTCCAATGACACACTGTCTATGTGTTCTAACTCTCCTCGGTAAAGCTGCTTAGTTACTTCCAGCTCTTTTTTAACCAAGCATTCTTGGGTGTTCACTTCAGCGATGGCAGATTTGATACGTTTCATTTCAAGTTCCATCTGAGTTAGGAATGAGGCACCTGGAGTCTCATGAACACACACTAAGCTCTTTGCAGTTGTTATGTCTCCCTGAGAAAAAGGAAAGTGGTGTGTTATTTAAAATCAGAACCCAGTGAGCCATGGTGTGTTGAATACTCATTTTGTATCAGTAACTCAGAGAACTATTTAAATGCATGGGAAAAGAATTCTGTAGTTTTGAATATTTGAAATCAGTAACAACTCTTACAGTGTTTATATTCATTGGTACCAGAGAGATGGCTCAGTGGTTAAGAGCACTTTCTGCTGTTCTAGAGGACCATTCAGTTCCCAGCACTTTGTCAGGCAGCCCATAACTCCTGTAAGTCTGATTCCAGAGGATACAACATCCTCTTCTGGCGTCAGTGGGTACCATCCCTCACATGCACATACCCACATTCAGACATGTACATAAGTTTTAAAAATAAAATAAATTTTTAAAAAATTATAAGCAATTTTAATTTTTCCTTGGTATGTGTACAGGTGCATGTGAAGTGGTTTGGAAGCATGTCCCGGCACATGCTGGGAAGCTCTCGCCCACCTGGCCGCACCTTAGCTCTGATTTGCACTTGTGTTAGTATTCATGTAATATGACAATACAGACATTTATAAGAAGGTGTTTGAAAATTTGAATAGTGAACAGTAACTTAAGAATGAGTTACAAGAATGATAGTCTCTAGACCTAGGAAAACCAGAGGTGATGAGGATCTCAAGGCCAGTGGGAAAGAATCATGAGATCTGTCCCTGGCAGAGCAGGGACTCATCTAAGGGCAGCCAGGAGTGGTACCAACGTGAGAAGGAAGGAGAGAGGAAGCAAAAAAAAAAACAAGAAAGAAAAAAGCCAGCACATGGTTACAGGAGCATACACTGGCTCTAAACATTCACTTCCCATCTGGAACCACCACACAAGCAACATCACCACAAAATTCTAAAACAAACATATTCTGACAGAACATCAAATCCAGGCTGCCACTGAAAACGTTTGGTGTTCTGGACCAGCCTTGACTCTGACTGCATGCTAAGACTTCAGAAACATGTAAACTGGTACTGTAGTTCCCATAAAGCTCTGTAACCATAAAGTTACAAAAGCCTTAGAAGCATTGCTTGGGGACAGTATCCCAGGCATTCCAAGGTGAGAAGCTTTAGCTCAGAGAGATTTGCAAAAAACAGATTCTTATAGTGTCACAAACTCTAATAAAACCCAGAGACCATCTCTTAAGAGAAATGAAGAAACAACAAAATATTGCTCATTCACTTGGATTAATCATAACCAAAGTAGCTTCCAAAAAAAATGTGTGTGACAGGTTAGGAAGAATGGAGTGTCTGGGTCATGACAGCTTGTCACCTGAGCTTTGAAGTCTCCACACAGAGAGAAATTGCTTCGAAGGACAGTACTCTAGCAACCACATCCAGAGGACCTCAGCCCCACTGGGACCTGATGATGCTGATAAGGCCTGGTGTTTCAAGTTTGCTTCAAGTTAGCATGAAGTCTGACAATTGGACAGTGACAGGTACTGACAGTTGAGTGGGAGATGTAAGCCATTGCAAATAAAGAGCAGAGCATGCTAGCTTTGGACAGGCCAACCCTTCATGGTCATTCCACAGAGAAGGGTGACAGAGTCTGACAAAGGGATTACATGTAACTTTCAACATTAAGTTAGAAAACTGTCTCAGAATGCTGCTCTGGGACACAACCCTACCCTGTGAGGTCACTAAGCCACAGAGCTAGATCAGGTATTCCAGTGTAGGGTGGGGGAAGGAGTCCAACTGCCACCTCAAGTGACAGTCCAGTACAGGAGTTCCAGCTGCCTCCCCAGCCAAAGTGGTAACTCAGGACAGCAGCAATATCTATGGCAACTAGAGACCACATAGCACCCTAGGCATCAAGCTGGCCCAAGCTCCGCTGAGAGGCCTAAGAGACAAGGGGTCCCAGAGTTTCCCCAAACCACAGATTCAGAAAGGAAATGAAATAAATCTCTGAAGCCATTAAATTGAGTGATCTAAAAGGAAAAAGGGAAAGATTGGTTTGCAAAAGTGGCAGTAAGAGAGCCACTTTTACCACAGAAGTTGATGATTGGTCCTTAAAGAGCCTTGGACAGGGTGTGGGGGAGGGAGGAGTTGCTGACTGAACACCATCAGCAATGCTAGTGAGAAGCCACAAAGCCATTTATGGCTACAACTACGGCTACATGGAAGGTTATGCATAGCACCCTTCTATTGGAATTTACTGTAAGAATTTATTACAGTGAGGCCAATGTGTCCAGAATTTCCCTTCAAATTGGGGAATATAGAAAAGAGAGAAGGTGAGGATAGTTTAATTATGCGTGTACTAACAGCTACTAGGTTCTGTAATTTGCATAATTTGCATAGTTACATTTCATGGCATGTTGACTACAACCCAATGACTTCCTTCTTGCAGTCTGCACTGACACGGTGTGTGCTGCTTCTGTCTATACGTAAGCCAGTTTTAAGATGAGAAAATCAATCCTGTGTTTCCCTGATGTCATGAAGAATGCTATAGTTCGATCTTCATGGGCTGTTAGGAATTTTCAGATATCTGTTTTCCCCAAGGTTAAGTGATTTTCATCCCACAATTTGATCACCTCAAGTCTTCGCATGGCACCTGGAACACCCATTTCAGCTTGGCTGACTTTTGAGACCTCACGACAACTATGTCTTCTGCCTTCATGTCCACACCCTTCTTTTGGGGGCATGTTAAAGATCTTCTTCATTCTGCAAAAAAGCAAAGGAAGAGAGGTTTGGGGGTTTTGTGGTTGGTGGTTTTTTATTTTGTTTTTTTTAAGATTAATATACCCTATCATGTGTAGGAAACGTCTGTAAATCACAATCCTGTCTCAAAGTAACTTTATTTGAAACCACTAGGATTACATTTGTAATCATAGATAACTGATTATCTTAGTTATCTTAGTTAGGGTTACTATTGAAACACTGTGAACAAAAGCAACTTGGGGAGGAAAGGGTTGATTTTGCATGTGTATCACAGTCCATCAGGGAAGCCAAGACAGGAACTCAAAAGGGCAGAAATCTGGAGGCAGAAGCTGATGCAGAAGCCATGAACAGGTAGGTTCTCTTCCTGGCTTGCTCCTCCTGGCTTGCTCAGCCTGCTTTCTTATAGAACTCAGGATTACCAGCCCAGGGATGGCCCACCCACAATGAACGGGGTCCTCCCCAACTAATTAAGAAAATGGCATACAGACTTATCTGCTACAACTGGATCTTATACAGACATTTTTCAATTGAGGTTCCATCCTCTTAGCTTGTGTCAAGTTGATGTAAGACTAGCCAGAACAATTGATATGCATGGCAGACAAATGGCTAATACTCTAACTATATATGGAATTCTATAATGATTAGTATCAATTTCAGTATGTTAACACATACTTTAACTTAATATTAAATATTAACTATAATCCAGAAGCCAAGGCAAAGAAGGTAATAGTTCTATATAATGTTTTCAAACATTATCTATAAAAATATAGCTTGTTAACTATAGAATACATTCTATAAAAGTAAGACAGTATACATGAGAACACATCAGGAGATTAGAAGATGCAGCTCAGTGTTAGAAGCTGGGTTTAAAAGCCACATTCTGAGCACAGTGCCAGCACAAAACACACACATCAAGAACATTCATAGTTGAAAATAGAAAATATCTTTGAAATCTCTATAGAGAGGGACAAAAAAAAAATAAAAAAAAAATGGTTTGGGGGGAAGGAAGTCCACAAACAAAGAATAAGTGAAGAATCATCACCAGTTTTTAAAAATTCCATGTCTTTACTTACACAATATTAACCAAACACATAAAATAAAAAACATGCACATGAAGTTAAGTAGAAGGGGAATATTGATTACACTCAGCAAATAAACTCAAGCACTCAGTGAATAAATATAACTGCAGCCATGTTGGGGTCTGCAAAGCCCATTCCAGGCCCAGTCTGTCTGTCTGTCTCTCCCTTCCTCCCTCTCTCTCTCTTTCCCTCCCTCTCTCTTTCCCTTCCTCCTTCTCTCTGCCTGCAGATCAGTACATTGCTCTTAGCTAATGCTCCAGCAGCATGGTAATAATGGACTAGGCCTCTGCTCCAGCAGCATGGTAATAATGGACTAGGCC
>NW_022196895.1:3360656-3371655 GCF_008632895.1 Mastomys coucha | reverse complement strand
CCAGCAGCATGGTAATAATGGACTAGGCCTCTGCTCCAGCAGCATGGTAATAATGGACTAGGCCTCTGGAACAAGAGTGAAGCCTCAGTGAAATGCTTCCCTTTATAAGTGATGCCTTGGTCGTGGTGTCTCTTCACAGCAATAGAACAGCAAGTAAGACAGAACTAACACAGAGATTTCAAAGAAATACAATGGCTGAGAACTATATCTTACAAGTATCCTTAGCTATAGGGAAATACACATCAAAACTTCTGTGAGATTTCATCTTACTCAAGTCAGAATGGCTAACATTTTTTTAAAGGTAAAATGGTAATAAATTCTGGCATGGATGTGAGGAAGAAACCACTCCTTCACTGCTGGTGATGGGGCAAACTTTTACAGCCACTAAGGAAATCAAGATGGATATTAGATCCAAAACATTAGAAACAGAACTACCATATGACCCAGCTATATACATAGTCTCCATAGACCCTATATCCTAGAACAGAGGCACATGCCCACTCACATGCATTTCTGCTCTAGACACAATGGCTAGGACATGGGAAGGGCCTTGATACCCATCAGGTGGTCACTTGGATAATAAAAATGTGCTGCCTATGTACAATGGAATTTTATTCAGCTGTAAAGAAAAATAAACATTTAGGAAAATGGATGGAATTGGGAATAATAATTCTGAATGAAGTGACCCAGACCCAGAAATGCCATCATTGCATGTTCTCCCTCTTACCTGGATGCTAGCTTTGACTCTGTAGATACATGTGTTTAGATTGGAGTACCCACAGAAGGAAGAAACTAGCCGAGGGCTGTAAGTGTAGGGATCTCAGGAAAAGGATGTGAAACACAGGCAATATGGAACAGAGAAGAGCAATGATGGAATAGGAAGGGTTAAATGAAGTGGGGGATAGGAGGGATGACAAACTGAAGACTCTTGAAAATGACAAAAGAAAAGCTACATAGACACTTCATATGAGAACACTATATAAAGGCATTTACATAAAGTTACACTGAATAGAGAACACTCTTCTTCCAGATACCCCGGGCTATCTAATAAAAACCAATGCCTGGTAAGGGTAAGCTCTTTCTTAAGTGTTGACTACCATAGTCTCCCCACCAACATTTCATGTTGCCACTGTCCTCAGTTACCCTCTAGAACTTGATAACAAGACCTGCTGCTGAAGATACCACTTACTTGTTTCATAGAACATGGAGAAATCAAGCTGGTCCCAATTTGCCTGCATACTTCTTACCTATCGGCTATCTTTCATGGTGCTGGAAGTACGCTTGCTACCAGAAGCAATCAACAATTTTGCAGGGCTGTGACTCCTGAGAGCTACAATAACGACCGGTTTGCGTAAACACCCACTTACAGCACCGTGAATGTTGTGGAGGAAACAGGCCCTTTCTGATGGGATTTAAATCCTACACCACAAAACCACTCGTGCCTGGTACTATTAACTGGGCCCAAATCTATGGCTGGCTAGGTCATAGGCCCTGGGAGGAAACTAAGTAATATTAATCTGCTAAATGGACATAGTTCTACAGTTCCCTTCATGTTCTCATCTTCACACCCATAGATTAGCACATCGCTCAGCCCTCATCAGAAGGTTCTTTTTGCAGTAGACAGTGATTCACACAGGAACCTACACCGGCCAAGATGCAGAGAATAAAGACTGCAGTGCTCAGCTCCAACTGGGACCTGTCACCACATTCTCCCCTTCCCAAGGCTTGGGGATCATTGTCAAAGAGAGGGAAGGAAGATGGCAAGAGCAGTAAGTAATGGACATCTGTGCGAAGCAAACTATTTTCTGGACACAATAGGACTGCTGCACATGTGATCTCAAAGCAACCTGACGACATGCGCAAGACCTGCCAAGATCAAACCAGTAGAAATCACAGCAAGAATGGGAGAAGTAGCTGCCGAATTAGGGGTTCAATTGCTGTGCAGAAACGCCATGACCAAAAGAAAGGTGGGGAGGAAAGAGGGTATTCGGCTTACACTTCCCTTAAGTTGTCCATGACGGGAGTCAGGACAGGAACTCAAATAAGGCAGAAACCTGGAGGCAGGAGCTGATGTAAAGGCCATGGAGAGGTGCTGCTTATTGACTTTGCTCAACCTGCTTTTTTACAGAGTCCAGGACCACCAACCCAGGGTAGCCCCCCCCCCCATCAATCACGAAGAAAATGTCCTACAAGCTTGCCTACAGCCTGATCTAATGGAGGCACTTTCTTAATTGAGGTTTCCTCCTCTCAGACAACTTTAGCTTGTGTCAAGTTGACAGAAAACTACCCAGCACAGGGGCTCAGAAACTTCTACCCTGAGATGAGGAGCTATTAGCAATTAATGGTTGCTAGGGGAAGGAGAATCAGTTTTCTTTAGGGATGTGGTCCTTGGAGATCTAGCCATATTCCAGTGGATGGTCCTATATCCATTCCCACACAGGTAGGAACAAGAGACTTGGGATGTCCTTAACTACAACAACAAAGAAAAAAGTACATAAAGTGTAGAGGAAAGTGGTGTGGGAGGCACAAAGGAGAAACGGGAGGAGAAGGTAGGGAAGTGGATTTGACCAAAACACATCGTGTGTACGTATGAGATTCTGAAAGAGTGAAAATTAATAAAATAATAAAAATCTCTTTTGTGTGATATAATTGTATATGTTTCTCTTTTTGTATTAGCTATCAATAATGAAAATTAATGTGAAAAAAAACCTGGACCATCTTTATTTTAAATCAAGTTATTAGGATAAGACAAAAGAAATGGATGATAAAATCTATAGGAATAAAAATTCAAGGCAGAAGAAGAGGGGAGCAGATGACATTATTCATATGGTTTTTAAAATGATTAAAGACTAAATGTAATACTTTGACAACCAAAACTGTTCAGGATGCACTTTGAGTGTCTAAAGTCCATATTACAATACTGCACATTCAGTGTGAGTTTGTATTTAGGGCTTCATGTAATTTTACTTAAGCCAAATAATGGCTGAATAAAGTCTTACTTGGCTAGCTCTTTTTGTAACTCTTTAGTCCTCCTGGTTTCTCGATGCAAAGCACAGAGTAGAGAACGTACTGAGCTGATCAGTTCAAGCCATACTTTCTCCTTATCTTCAGACTTTGGAAAGAAATTAGTAAAGGTTACTTTTTTAAGTAAAAAGACTTGCACATATTTCTTAAAATACTTCAGGACTCCTCTACCCGACTCATGCCCATTTTGTAACACTTGATGTAGGTGCAGGGTTTAACAAAGCTAATCTCTGTCCATGTCTTTATAAGTATTAACACAAATGACGAGCAGTACTTATTGAAAATGAGAGCTCAAGGTCAATGTTTTCACTTAGAAATTTTCTCTTTTCTTTATGTGCATTACTGTGACCTTCTCCTATCAAAGCATAAGCCAACTAAATAACTCAGGAGTTCACTCAAATTAAGCACCAAGTGATGACAGAAAGTTAAAACCCAAAGGAAGTATGACTATGCAACTCACCCAGCTTCTGGGATTGTCCATGAATTCACATCGGGCTTCTGGGCACTGGGAGGACTGGGGCACATTTCCCTGTGGCTCCACGGTGCTGCTTGTTAGATATGGCATTTGGGGGCACTCGGGGTGGGGCCCTACAAGAGCCATCATTGAAGAGCTCTCCCATTGCATCTCCTCCTCATGATTTGAGCATGACCGCTCTGGATGCTTGCAAGTCCTGCACAGATGGAAAAAAATATTAACATGGAGTAAATCTCATGTTCCCCCAAATGACTTCAGGGTTCCTACACGAATTGCATCTCAGAGAGTGGTGGCATCAGAGTACAATGGTGCATTAACTCTGAAGCTGTGGCAGGACATGGACTGCACACAATTATAGGCTTAAGATCAGTCTCAAGACACACACACATAATCCTCACACTTAGGAAGCTGAGGCAGAAGGATTGTGAGTTTAAGGCCAGACTGTGAGTTCCAGACTACCCTCATCTACAGAGTGGACCTTGTCTCAAAAGACAACAACAGGAACTTTGAGCCAATTAGTGAATCAAACAATATATGACAGATTAATGATGTGCTTAACAGGTAAAGCTGTGGCCTATCTACTTTGATTTTTTAATGTGCCTATAAAGATTCACATTTTTTTTATTTATTTATTATATGTAAGTACACTGTAGCTGTCTTCAGACGCACCAGAAGAGGGCGTCAGAACTCATTACGGGTGGTTGTGAGCCACCATGTGGTTGCTGGGATTTGAACTCATGACCTTCTGAAGAGCAGTCGGTGCTCTTACCCGCTGAGCCACCTCACCAGCCCAAAGATTCACATTTTTAAAGGGTAACTCTATAATATAAAGGCTTACTTGATAATTATAATAATTCCATTGCATATGAGCATATTCAAATATCATGTCATACTACTAAATACATGCAATCAGTAAAAGTTAAAAATACCTGAGCCAGAAGTGGTAGTGCATGCTTTTAATCCCAACACTTAGGAGGTGAAGGCAGGAGGATCTCTGTGAGTTCTAGGCAAGCCTGGTCTTTCTTGAGCCAGAAGTGGTGGTACAGGCCTTAAATCCCAGCACTTGGGAGGCAGAGGAAGGAGGATCTTTGCGAGTTCTAGGCCAGCCTGGTCTTTCTTGATCAAATCATTTAAAGCAGAAATTTCTCTCTAAATATAGGTGGAACCCTCTGGTGCAGCCAAGACTATAGGACGTGGAAGACAGAAACTTCTCTTTTTGCCTGCTTCCCCTCACTCTTGCTGGCAAATTCATCTAACTTGTTGCAGCAACTCTTCTTCAGGAATATTAGAACCAATTTCTTCAGGCTTCCAACATAGACTAAAGGCCAGCAGCTCTCCAGGAATCCTCAAGTGCCAGACTTAGACTGTTAAGACATCTAGTCTCATGGACTGAGCAGATAACACATTTTCAACTTTATGTGGCTGCCATTATTGAACTGTGCAGATTGCAGCTTATAAGTCAGTCTAATAAATGCCCCCCTTCTCTCTCTGTGTGTGTACACGTGTGTGCATTTGTGTCCATGCCCTCTGTGTGTGAATGTGATTGTGCGTGCACATGCATGTGCATATATACACTTTAGAGAATGCTGACTAATACACTTGTGTTTAGCAAAACACTTTAGTGATTCAAAGAAATCAAATCTTGAAGATTTCCAGGTAAGATGGAAGGCAAGAAGCCACACTGGAACAATTGTCTGGTAATGATTTTGGAAAACCATGAAAGGGACTTTCCTATCACCCCATGAGTTACTTCTCCAGCTTGGCAACTGACTTGATCAGCACCCCACAAACTCTTCTACCCCCAGGCCCTGAACTTTCCCTCCCACTGGACTGCACTTGCCCAAGTGTGACCAATGAGTCCAGATTCCTACCAGGAAACCTAAACAGATGTGCAAGCAGAAATTCCCCAGGAGGACTCCCCGCAGCTGCTATCAGGGCCACAATCAGCACTCAGCCTAAGAGGCCAAGCATAAGCTCTACATGGTGCTTTGAGTACCATATAGCACCCCAAGGCCTGTGGGCATGCAGCATTGCTGGCTGAGTGCAGTCTGCCTTGGCTAAACACAGTCCACTGGGCAATCAAGAAAACTCCACATACAAGAAGAACTGCTATCCCACAGCCGAGCAGGATTAGGAGAAGTCGGCATAGGATAAAGCTGAGCCAGCCAGGGGAAGCAAGCCAGTAAGGAACATCCCTCCATGGCTTCTGCATCAGCTCCTGCTTCCTGACCTGCTTGAGTTCCAGTCCTGACTTCCTTCAGTGTTGAACAGCAGTGTAGAAGTGTAAGCTGCAAAAACCCTTTCCTCCCCACCTTGCTTCTTCGTCATGATGCTTCGTGCAGGAATAGAAACCCTAAGACACACATCCACGAGCATTTGCTTCTACCATCTGTATATTCATTGCACCAAAGTGAAAGAAACTGAGCCTTTGTCCCTGAGTTCTGAGTCAGGGAGGCCAAGATGGAGAGAGAACAAGAAACTGAAGCAAGCAGCCCGGAGTGGTTCTTCCCCGGGTGGTGCTTCCCCGGGGTGGTGCTTTCCCAACTCCTTTCCAAGGCAGTGAGGTGGAGCTGACATTTCTGCCTGCCACACACTCTCACTCCAACTGAACAAGGAATTGCTGTAACCAGCTGAGACTTCTGCTTCTTTCAGTTAGGGTTGGTCTTTTCTGTGTCCCAAAAATGCAGGGCAGTGAGTGACTCTGCTGCACCCTCTAATGGTGACACTGAAGACCACAGGAAAGCTCAATGCAGAATGTGCCCTGGGTGCACTTGACAGCTTGGGTTTAGGTTATAATCTCCCAAAAATAGTTAAGCTTTTATGAAAACACAATAATCGAGTTATAATAACAACCATGTTAACCTAAAGAGTTTCATAAACACCTAAGAATCAGTAGATTAACTAAGTGAGAATATGGAGGTGGAAATAGACATCCAGTGAAGAATGGAGGAGTAAGTAGTGTCCCGAATTAACATTTCAAAGGAAGTGCATTGAGCGTAATTTGCCAGGATGAAGTGCTTTAGCATAACTTCCCAGAATTACAATGAACACTTAGCTCTCATAATCTGCAGATCCAGGAACGCAGCTCACTGAGAAGTGTGCTTTAATGACTGGCAGTTTTGATCTTAGTTTGGTCTCAACACACCAGTCTCGCTCTCGCGCTCTCCCGCTCTCTCACCTATTTTGAAGACTTGAGAGTACAGCATTATTACTTCTTAGTTCTTTTAGATAGAGTTCCTTGTATTTTTGCACTTCCATTTTACAAGAATCGTCTTGCATTCTCACTTTAGCGAGCTCAGATGTGAGCGCCATCAGCTCCACCTGACTCCACGATGCAGCAACATCCTCCCTTGTTTCCCTCGGTTCTCCTTCCGGTGCTGCTTCCGCCTAAAACAAATTATAAAGATGGACTTTTTACAAATCAGAATGTAAGTAACTTCTGTGAATCTTAAATTTTCAGTTTCCACCCACAACTCAGCAACTGTAAGTATGCCGGAAATGGAATATACTTTTTGAAAAGGAAAAGTGGGGAAATAAGGTGACTTAGAAAAGGGAAGTAATGGGGCCCAGGGGGGGCACTGGGGTTCGAAGAATTAGCAACAATGGATAAAGACATAAAGACATAAAAATGTCCCACTGTTTCTCTGCATGCTAGTAAAAAATAACTCAATATAGAAAAAGTTACTGGAGTTCAAAGTTTTTTTCAATATCAACTTACTAAATACGACTAATAAGTCTTTGTGATTTTTTTTGCATGTATGTGTTTGCATGTGTGTGCATGTACATGTGTGTGAGCTTGTATGTGTATGTGTACCTGTACATATATGTGTGCTCACACCTGTGTGTGTGTGTGTGTGTGTGTGTGTGTGTGTGTGTGAGTGTGTAGTTTCTGTGGTGTGGAGTACTGTGTTTTGAAAGCTGACCTTAGCACAATCTAGGCAAACTGAGTCACATCCTCAGCCATGAATGGCCTTGTGTGTGAATTTCATAATTTCATAATTCCAAAAATAGTAAAATCAATTCAGAAATTTTAATCATGAACACTGTAACCCAAAAGGAACTAAGTAAGAAGTTTCTGGAGTCTTGATGCCACACAGATGGCCCTGGTTAGTTTCACTGGGTCACAAAACAAATGAATAGAAGACAGTTTGAGAAGGAGATCTGTGAGGAGTGAAGAGGGATGGGAGCGGTGAGCGCGCGGTGGATCCAGGTGAGAAATTATAAAAATTAAAAATAGGCTAAATATGGCATACCTTGGGAATAGGAAAGACAGAAGCCATAGTGGCTTCAAGGGGTGTTACTGGGCACCTGCTGACACTTCGAGAGATTGGCAGTTAGGTCTTGGAGGCCTGCCTGGGAAGGTTGATGAAGAGGGGATTTTACAACACAATGCTGAGAGCAAATCAACGTGCAAGCTGAGCTGAAGAAAGATGCTTAAATGAAAAGAGCCTGAGCTCGCTGAGTAAAAAGAGCAACTACTTCATTGGTCCAATTTGGGGCTCACAATGCAACAGGGGTCAGCTCCCAGGAAGAAGGGCATGGATGCCGGGGGTCAGCTCCCAGGAAGGAGGACATGGATGTCAGGATGCTGCTCTGTTGATGTACAGATACACAACTTTCATTCTACAGCAATACCATTTCCATCCTAGTGGAATATCTACCTTTTGGGGGCATGGATTGTCACATGGCTGGGAAGGTCAGACAATGATGACAGTCAGTGGGAGGAGTCCTAGGCACTCTGCAAGGTCCCACACAACCAAGAAGCCATGTCTTTTTTTTTTTTTTAACAGACATAACTTTTCTTTTTAAAACCTGAAGGAGTGAGTGACACAGGGCAATTCTCTGGCACAGAAAAAAAAAATACTTCTGTAAGACTTAGTATTTATTCTTGATGAGGAGTAGAAGTTGTAAGTTATTTTTCCCCTAAAGCTGACACAGTTAGCTGTAGTTGCCACCCTGACACATTTGGGAGGAGGAGATCTCAAATGAGGAATTTCACAGTCAGATTGGCTTGGGGGCATGTATGTGGGACATTTTCTTGACTGATGGCTGACAAAGGTGGGCCCATCCAACTGATTCCTAGGCATGTGGGCCTGGGCTGCATAAAAAGCATAGCTGAGCAAGCCACGGGAAACAAGTTATATGCTTCAGTCCCTGCCTTCAGTGTCCTGCCTTATGTTCCTGTCCTGACCTTCTTTCTCAGTGACTGACTATGACTGGAGAGATCTAAAGGGAAATAATGTTCTTCTCCCCAAGTTGGTAGCAACAGAGAGCAAAACAGAAGCTAACTGTGAGAGACTGGAAATAAGATAAAGTCGGAATTCTTCATCTAACCACCACTGAACGTCTAAAACACTTATCAGAGGCCCAGACATAGTCACTACGTCCAAAGCAGCACTGGTGGCGGCAACCAAGCTGTGGGAAGCATTGCATGTGCCCATCAATGGATGACCATGTAAAATAGGACCATCAATGAATCTCATTAAAAATGCTACCAAAATCATTTCTTTTATTAATTTGGTCAATTTCTGTAAAGCCAGTGGTCTTTCATCTCTACTAATGAATAGTAGCAATATGACTAAAACAAATATTTTTATCAATGAGCCTTTTCATTCTGGATAACAGAGTCCTATGGAATACTACTAGAGAAAGAACAACATCTCTTCCATATTAAGGCCATTAATGAGAAATCTATTAAACTTACCACACTGATTCCTGCATGTATCAGTTTTTCACCAAGTACTTCCATTTCTCTTGCTTGTTTTTCAATTGTGACGACTAAATTGGAATTTTCAAGTTCAATCCTGAATATTTTAAAGGAATTATTCTCATGAGTGAATTTTTTAAATGCCACATGATTTTTAAATAACCATCTTAAAAGTAATTTAGCAAATTCTTTGAAAAACAAGCTATTTGGTTGCTCTATCGTTTTTCTAGCTTGTTGTGGGGTTACTTGTGAGGTTGAGGGACTGTATAAGTACCTACTTTCTCCTTTTATGTTTGTGGTACATGGGGATGAAACCAGGGCCTTACATAGGAAAACATACATTCTACCACTGAGTTAATTCCCTGCCCATGCAACTGTGTAATCATGTGAAGTGACTAGAAACAGAAATGTGACCCTGGCCTCACACACGTGCATCTCTGCTCACATGGATGTAATGCTCACACTACTCCGCCTGTCCACCTCATAACCATGCCAGCTCTCTTTGCAAGTTGCATGTCAGTTATACCTCTGAATCCTACAGCGCATCTTCTTGGCAGCTTTGAGCATCGCTAGAGACTCTCGCAACTAGAAGAAGAACAGGGGAAAGTTGGTTACACCAAGTAGAGTCGGTTCGAGCTTGTCCATCTCCTGATTGTGTTCTCTTAAATGTTATAGGAGCGCAAATGGACCCTTCCTCTGCAATATTTACGACCCTCCAGCACTAATGTCAAACACATCATTAGTTCTGATTTATATTTTCTCAGATACTCAAGTTGGCACAATCAGTAAAACAGAAAGGAAATCCCACGTGGTGGTGAGCATTTGGATTTTTGACTTCCAAACACCACCTCACCAGCACTGTGATTTGAGAAACCATGACAGTGATGATAGCATTAACATGACATCTTAGATGTCATCTTAGTCGCTGTTGTATTGTTGCGAAGAGGCAAGGCAACTCTTTTTTTCTTTTATTAATTTAATTTTTATTGCATTATAATGAGAAAAGATACATGATTTCAATTTATCTGAATTTGCTAACATGTAAAAACATATTTTAAGTAAATAGAATTATATCACATTCTTCTTTCCCTTTTGTACCTCAACTCCTCCCAGACATGCCCCCTTCAATACCTGCAATACCTTTCATTTTTTTATTTCATCATATTCTTAACATTTATAAAACATTATAGCAATAAAAATGAGTATTGTAAAACTTCTTTGATATAAAACAACAATCAGCTGAACAGTCTTATGTAGATGCTTGTCTACAGCAATACTGAAAACACATACGTTTTTCTCAATATAAATTTTAAATAACTCCAAACATATTAACTGTATATTTCAAAATAATACATCACTACTAGTATTTTCTTAAATGAACATAAATATATAAAGTCTTTTTGTTTGCTTGTTTTGTATTTACTTGAGTTTAAAATCTTGGCTCTTACTGTGGTACAAGCCCAAAATAAGAACAATTTTTAGACATTGGAGTTCATTGTAATAAGGCTGTACTTCAATGACCCCCACATCACCAAAGGATTTTACCTCCATCGTAGCTAAGCTGAGAGTTGACAGTTCTGCTGCAACAAAGAATGAATTGTATGCATGATTTTTGGATACAAACTTCCTGCTATGGTCAAAGCTATTTGACTTGAGTGAGTGACTTTATTCTTAGCCCACAGGGAACAGGTTACATTCATTTAAGAAATGGTGTAGGTATTAAGATGGAGAGTGGCACAGACATTAGGTGAGGGTAAGAATTTGGTTCATTAGTTGTGATAATTTGGAAAAGC
>NW_022196895.1:3356012-3359976 GCF_008632895.1 Mastomys coucha | reverse complement strand
AGTCTGGTGTAATTCTGATAGGCTTGCCTTTATATGTTACTTGACATTTTTCCCTTACTGCTTTTAAATTTCTTTCTTTGTTTAATGCATTTGGTGTTTTGGTTATTATGTGATGGGAGGAATTTCTTCTCTGGTCCAGTCTATTTGGAGTTCTGTAGGCTTCTTGCATGTTCATGGGCATCTCTTTCTTTAGGTTAGGTAAGTTTTCTTGTATAATTTTGTTGAAGATATTTACTGGCCCTTTAAGTTGGGAGTCTTTACTCCCTTGTATACCTATTATCCTTAGGTTTGGTCTTCTCATTGTGTCCTGGATTTCCTGGATGTTTTGGGTTAGGAGCTTTTTACTTTTTATCTTTTCTTTGACTGTTGTGTCAATGTTTTCTATGGTGTCTTCTGCCCCTGAGATTCTCTCTTCTATCTCTTGTATTCTGTTGGTGATGCTTGCATCTATGACTCCTGATCTCTTTCCTAGGTTTTCGAACTCCAGGGTTGTCTCCTTTTGTGATTTCTTTATTGTTTCTATTTCCATTTTTACATTCTGGGTGGTTTTGTTCATTTCCTTTGCCTGTTTGTGTTTTCCTGTAATTCTTAAGGGACTTTTGTGTTTCCTCTTTAAGGGTTTCTAGCTGTTTACCTGTGTCCTCCTGTATTTCTTTGAGGGAGTTATTTATGTCCTTCTTAACATCCTCTATCATCATCATGAGAAGTGATTTTAGATCTGAATCTTGCTTTTCTGGTGTGATGGTGTGTCCAGGACTATGGTGGGAGAATTGGGTTCTGATGATGCCAAGTAACCTTGGTTTCTGTTGCTTATGTTTTATGCTTACCACTCACCATCTGGTTATCTCTAGTGCTACCTGCCATGGCTAAATCTGACTGGCCTGTCCTTCCTGTGATCCTGGTTGTGTCAGTACTCCTCAGAGTCAAGCTGTCTCTCTGATCCTATGATTCTGGAATCCTGTAATCCTGGGCCTGTTTGAGCTCCCTGGAGTGGAGCTTCCTCTGGGTGTTGTGTTGTGGCTGCAAAATTGTGTCCAAGGTCTTCTCAGAGAATCTGCCCAGACAGACTGGAAGCAACCAGTGCCACTGGGCTGGCGGAGTTCCTGTGTGCCTGGGTCCTGCTGGCCCCAGTTACTCTCAGCATTGGGACAGATGGTGTGTCGCCAGGCAACTCTTATAAAAGAAAGCATTTAAATGAGAGCTTTATTGCAGTTTCAGAATCTGGGTCTGTTATCATTACAGCAGGTAACATGGTGGTAGACATGAAAGACTGGGCTAGAATGAGGTTTTGGAACTTGAAAGCCTACTCCCAGTGGCATACTTCAACAAGACCCTACCTCCTAATCTTTCTTAAGTAGTGCACTCTTTAATAATTGAGCATTCAAATTATGAACCTGTGGGACCATTATCATTCAAATGTCTCATGGGCTCACTTTCAAAATGCCTGGGTCTCCATCTCAACTTGATCCTGATGAGGTGTGGGATCCTGAGCAAGTTAATCCTTTGTCTTTGTCTTGGTTTCTTCATCTGTGACATGGAGATATTGATAAGACACTGCCACAATGGATCATCAGGGATATTGTTGGGAAATATACATGTGGCATTTTATAAGCTGTATATAACAGCTGCTGCTAACAATAGTGTCAAGATTACATTGATATTTTAATATATGGGGGGATATCTCATCCTGATGGATCTTTTCTCACATTAGTCAAAGTAGTATCATATACGGAACAAGGCCCCAGTGCAGCCTTAGTACGTCTTGAAATTTGATCAACCATGCCATGTTGTGTAATTGCTTTCTTTAAATGAAAACATCCCTTTCTGGAGGAGAGTGGGAACACAAGACTCCAGAAGCTCATAGAAGTTACTATGCTCTAAATGCTCATTAACACTTATTGGACCCATAGGATCCCTCCAGGAGATCAAACAATACCTGGGGGAGAGGAGATTCTTCCATAGAGCTTCCTATATACTGTGAAGAGCACATTTGAGCTGTCAATATGCTGAGGTGGGATCTTCATAGTGCCTCAGTCCCCTGTGCTCCTCTAGTGATCTTCAAACCTCAGTGTTGATTACTGCCCGACTTGGGCAGCATTCTTCTTTTGTATGTCGTCATTGCTGTATCTGGTATGCATAGACATTTATTCATATCTCCACAGAGAAAAGCCACACAACAACTAGACAGTAGTACTCTGCCCACTTAGAGTAGTCCACTCCTTCTGAGCTTTTAGGAGTACTTGCAGGCTGTGATTGTGTAGTGTAGTACAAAAGGCACCTACTAGAAGAAAGGATGTGGAAGTGACATGGCCTCAGAGTCAGGCTTAAGCTATGGATGGACTCCATTGTGGAATCAGGTTCCTCAGTTAGTCTGTCCCAGCAATTGTCACATGAAGCTGCTTTGCCACCCCCCATGAGCAGGTTAAGGTGATATGGACAAGTGTATAGAAAAACTATTGCAGGGGTCTTCTCACCAGTCATATTTATAATCTCCAGTTCTGGCTACATAAGAAAGGAAGGCAGGTATATATTTTTCAATTTTAAGGCAAATAGGAGCACTCAACAATATCTCCTATTTATTAAATGCATGTGATTTTATATTAAATTTCTCCAAATATAAAATAATTCTCAGAATATGAAAATAAAAAACTTTAGAAAAAGTTTTGATATTATATGGGTTTTATCCTATAACTTAAGCAAATATGTTTTAAATATATTTAAGAAAAAGTGTCATATATCATTTGATAGTCCAACCAATTTATACTTAGATAATATTTATGCAAAGTTGAAGCTGTTCTGAACAGATAAGTTGTAGATGGACTTTGGAAAATCAGTCCAGTTAGAAAAGACTTCATGGAAGAGAAATGGTGAGACACTCTTAAATAAATGAAGCCAGATGAGAAACTATGGGCAAGCCAGAAAGAACAGTATGAGGAAAGGCAGAGAGATGACACAATGAACTCTGTTGGCTAGGAGAGCAAAACCCAGTCAGAAGAAAACAAGAAGGACACACAGCCAAGGTACAAGTATGTGGTGCAGCCTCACAATGGTATATGTGTCTATGTGTTTGTGTATGCCTGTGTCTGGGTATTTGTGTCTGTCTGTTGGTCTGTGTGTGCCACACCCACTCGTCTACTCCAGTTACATCTGCAGTATCAGGGTTAAAAGCCTGATCGCAGACAAGAGGCATTATGACTTCAAAGGGAGTTTGTACCTCCTGGGTATTCAGTCAGTCGTGGCATCCCCTAACTCAGAGGTAGCCCAGATATGTCCTTGCGAATTCGCGTGCTAGGTGCCCACCATGATATGATTTATTAATAGCTAGACGAAATTGGACATTGCTCTCTGACCTTTACCAATGTTCCAACATCTTAGCCAAACTCTGGCTTGGAATTTCATAAAGAATGTTACCCATCCGGACTAATGGCCTTCAGCATTGTGGGTAGGACATTGAAGCTTACAGAATGGGAGACTTATCCCAGGGCAAGGTCAAGTAGAATCCTCATTCTCAGTCACGTACTGCAGCTGAACCACTCCTAGGAATTAGCAAGAGACTTGTCTCTACTAGCCCAGAAGATTAGCATTGTGGGCATTTTACTAAGGATGGGTGGGACCTTGAGCCGAGAGTGTGTGTGTGTGTGTGTGTGTGTGTGTGTGTGAGAGAGAGAGAGAGAGAGAGAGAGAGAGAGAGAGAGAGAGAGAGAGCAGCAGTCAGCATTCGAGATTCGAGATTCAAGTTTCTACCCTCCTGGCTGACGCACCCGCAGCCCCCCAGGACTCTGGCTGGGCCCATGTGAGCCCAAGTGTGTTCAGAGCCTGGAGGTGCTGCACCAGTCCAGAAGAGGTAGCTGCTTTAGACCCAGTGTGTCTTAGATGGCCTCAGATGTACCCTGATCACTGAGCTGCCAGATTTCTCATTTCTCTTTTGCAATGACTGTAAAAGTCTGATGCCATTTTTAAGAAA
>NW_022196895.1:3350235-3355997 GCF_008632895.1 Mastomys coucha | reverse complement strand
CTGATGCCATTTTTAAGAAATACATTCAGATCCTGCACTTCCATGTGTCGTCTCTGCCATCATTTCTTTGCCTATGCCTTGTTGACCTGACTAGGACCCCCGTTTCTCCCACAGATTGAGGGAGGCCTAGATTGGCCAGCCCACGGTATGTGAGTCTCTGTGTGTGTCTCTCTCTGTGTGTCTCTGTGTGTATATCTGTGTCTGCCTGTGTGTCTGTGTGTGTGTGTCTGTGTCTACCTGTATGTCTGTATATGTCTGTGTGTGTATCTGTGTGTTTGTGTGTATGTGTTTATTTTTGTATGTGTCTGTGTGTGTCTGTGTGTGTCTGTCTGTCTTTGTGTGTGTGTGTCTCTGTGTATGTGTTTGTGTGTGTCTGTGTGTGTCTGTGTGTCTGTGTCTGTGTGTTGAGACAGGATGCCATTAGTTAGCCAGGAAATCACCATGTATACCAGGCTGGCTTTGAATTTGAACCTATCTTCTTCTGACTCTGTGCTGGAATTACAGATATGAGCCACCATGCCTGACCACATGAGAGATGCTGCACAGCAACATAAAGAAATGAAAAATCCCCAAAGTATTATGCTAACTAAATGGAGCAAGTTAAAGGGATAAATATTGTATAACTATTTGCATGGAAATAAAACTCACAGGATGTAGATTGGTGACTTGCAAAGAACAAAGCAGGTTGAGGAACTATTAAGAGGTCTTTGGGGTCTAAACATGTAATCAAGAACACAACCAACAAGACCAAAACCTTGTTGAAAGTACACACATATCTCATATATATTATTCAATTATCTCACATATATTATTCAGACTCTAATTGCTTGAATGTTAGGGTGATTCATCAAAAACAAAAGAAGTCCTTTAATGCAGGCAGAGATAGTACTGGGAATTAACATCTCATTACAAAACATTTAACTAACCTCACTGTGATTTCAGAGCCTACACTGTAGCAGACCAGTGCTGAAACTAACCTTTATCCTAGAGGTTGCCCTTGGTTCACCTTCATGCCATCGTTCAGAAATATGTGCTGAGCACCCACTGTACACCAAGATTTACAACAAACAAAAGTCAAAAACTTAGTCATAAATGTCATCAGTTACTTTTAGCATGAGATGGCATTTTGTTTTAAATCTACATAAAAGTCACACATCACAGAATGATCTGGGTCCATCATGAACCACAAGCCTGCTGGACATAGTGCTGTGGGGTTTGTGTGAGCCCAGGACTGTGATGTTCCATAAGTAAAATTGCCAAACACAATTCTCAGGTTGAATCCCTGTCTCTAAGCAAAACACAACTATGTGTCAAACCAAGGGAGTGCTACATGTTTTATTGATCAAATAAAGTCAGAAATATTAGATTTTACCAAAGGTTAATTCACCTCATTCCAAGTTTTTGCCTCAGTTTCTATCCATGGACAGATTCTAGTGTGTGTCACATCAAGCTTCTGAGGGTATTTCTGTCTTTCAGTTCTCAAGCTTTCCATGTTTCTAGAAGGCAACTGCTCATTTACCGTAGTCTTCTCCTCTTGTGAGGCAAATCTGCAATTAAAGGTGCTTTTATTGAAATTATCTGATCATTCTTATGTTAATTACTATCCAGTAAAATGTTGTTCTTCGTTTCCAACTTTGAACTTTTCCGAAGTACTTACACTCAAATGATCACAATATAAGCATTTTGACAAAATACCTCTTCTCTCTTATTCTACTTAATATTATGGCTTTCCCAGGAAAGTGGCAACTTGAAAGTTCTTTTCTAAATGTTTCTTCAATTGGACCAGATAATTTAAAATTAAATAATTTTGAAAAAGTTATTATTAGCTAATCATTGTGTTGCATTTAATCCCACTCTGGAGACAGAGGCAGGCAGGTCTCTGTTAGTTCAAGGCCAGCCTGGTCTACATAATGAGTTCTAGGATAGCCAAGAATATCTAAAAAAATCTTGTCTCAAAAAAAGTTGCTGTTTATAGGTTTACAGACTAGTATATAAAACTATAAACTAGTTTATAAATTCTATCCTCACAAAAGGTGGTCCTGTTGACCACCCTGAGATATCTTTCAAATTCCATGTATTTATATATTACTAACTTTAAGGCCACCAAGTCTTCTGTTACCACACAATATTTTTATCATTTAAAATTCTATTATTATTTATTTTTATTTTTCTCCATTTATTTATATGTATATATGTATACATTTTTTAACTTTACATCACTTTGAGGTAGAGTTTCACACATTGTTTTAGGCAGGATTTCAATCTTTAGCTCTTACTGACTTTAACTTGTGATGATGATTCTGCCTTTGTTTCTCAAGTGCTGAGAATACAGTGCCATCTTTCATACTTAGATACTATCACATTTTCAACTCCTTTTTTTTTATAACATTTTCAACTTATCTTGTGGATTATTATATATTTTATGAATATTTTTGTAAACTTCAAGACCCAGCTAGAATACTCCTGGACGTATACCCAAAAGATGCTCCACCATCCCACAAGCACACTTCACATGTTCATAGCAGCTTTATCTGTAATGACCAGAAACTGGAAACAACCTCAACTAAAGAATGAATAAACAAAATGTGGTTCATTTATACAATGGAATACTACTTAGCTATTTAAAACAAGGACATCATAAAATTTACAGGCAAATGGGTGGAACTAGAAAATATCATCCTGAGTGAGGTAACCCAGATCCAAAAGGACATGCATATGTACTCACTTATAAGTAAATATTAGCCATAAAGTACAGCATACCCAAGCTTCCCTCTACAGACCCGCAAAAGCTAAATAACAAGGAAGGCCAACTCTCACTCTGAAGGGGAAATAAAATAGTCATCAGAGGTGGATGGAGAGAACTGGGTGGGAGAGAGGATGGGAAGGGGACATGAGGGATCAGATGTGAGGAGAGCTGGGGACAGAGGGGTGGGAGAGTGAATTGAAATTGGCAGCTGGCAGTGGAAGGGCATCCCTAGGATGTGCCAAAAACATGGCATCAGGGAGGCTCCAGGGAGTTTTTGAGAGTGACTGTAGCCCAGCCTCCTAGCAGTGGTGGATGTAGATTCTGAAGTGCCCACCTCCTGTAGCCAGACAGGACTCCCAGTGGAAGGATAAGGACACAACCCACCCATAAAACCTTTGACCCAAAATTTGTCCTGTCTACAAGAAGTTCAGGGACAAAGATGGGACAGAGACTAAGAAATGGCCAACCAATGACCAGCACAACTTGAGACCCAAGGCAAGAACATATCCCTGGAACCATTAATAATACTCTGTTATGCTTGCAGACAGGAGTCCAGCAAACTGTTGTCAGAGAGGCTCCACCAAGCAGAGACCCACAGTCAAGAATTAAACAGAGTTCAAGGAGTCTTGTGGAAGAGTTGGGTGAAGGATTGAGGGTCCTAGAGGGGATAGGAACTCCACAGGAAGACGAACAGAGTTAACTAACCTGGATGCTTGGGGGTTCTCAAACACTGAACCACCAACCAAAGAGCATTCATGGGCTGGACCTAGGGCTCCTGTACATATGTAGCAGATGTGCAGTCTGGTCTTCATGCGAGTCCCCTAATAACAGAAGCAGGGGTGATGGGGGTGCCGGGTGTTTCCTGACAGTTCCCTGCCTGTAGATCTTGTTCCTGTAACTGGACAGCATTGTCTGGCCTCTACGGTAGGAGGTGTGCCCAGTCTTGCAGTGACTTGATGTCCCTGGGTAGGTTGATATCAAGGGAAGCCTCCCCATTCTCAGAGAAGAGGAGGAAGTGTGATGGAGGGGGGAGGTTGCGAGGGGACTCAGGCTGCAATGGGGATGTAAAGTGAAGAAATAAATGGGAATTTATTTATTTATTTATTTATTTGATTAAGTTTTTTGAGACAGGATCTCACTATGTTGCCTTGATTGACCTGTAACTCAGTATGTACACTAGGCTTGCCTTGAACTTATAGAGATCCACCAACCTCTCTGCCTCATGAGTTCTGGGATAAAAGACATGTGCCAACAAACCTAAATCAAACACATTCTTTAAGTTCCTTAAATATTTCGTTTTTTGCTGAAGATATCATTTAAAGTAAATAAAAATCTAGAAACTTATAAAATGGTATTCCCTCTATCACAACACAATAAAAACTATACAAACTACATCCAGAATTATGCTAATGAGGAAGTTGAGCCCATTTTCTCTCAATCTGGGACTAGACAAATGTGTACATTTACTTATTTAATCTACTTATTTTTTAGATATTTTCTTTATTTACATGTCATACGATATCCCCTTTCCCAGTTTCCCTTCCAAAAAAAAGTAAAATAAAATAAAAATAAACAAAAACAAAAACAAGCTCCTGTTCCCTCTCCCCTCCCCCTGTTCACTAACCTCTTACTGGCCCTGGCATTCCCCTACACTGGGGCATAGAACCTTCACAGGGCCAAGGGCCTCTCCTCCCATTGATGACTGACTTGACCATCCTCTACTACATATGCTGCTGGAGCCATTAGTCCCACCATGTGCACTCCTTGGTTGGTGGTTTAGTCCCTAGGAGCTCTGAGGGTACTAGTTAGTTCATATTGTTGTTCATTCTAAGGGACTGCAAACCCTTCAGCTCCTTGGGTCCTTTCTCTAGCTCCTTCATAGGGAACCCTGTACTCAATCCAATGGATGGATGTGAGCCTCCACTTCTGTATTAGTCAGGTACTGTCAGAGCCTCTCAGGAGACAGCTATATCAGGCTCCTCTCAGCCAGCACTTGCTGGCATCCACAATAGTGTCTGGATTTGATGATTTAATATGGGAAGAATTCCCAGGTGGAGCAGTCTCTGGATTGTCCTTCCTTCAGTCTCTGCTCCATAATCTACTCTTATTAAATATAATCCTCAAGCTCTAGCTGGAGCAATGCAATGAGAGAAAACTACAATGAGTTAGAACTCAGAAAGGAAGAAAGTAAACTATCCTTGCTTCCAAACTATCTAATCCTATACTTAGAAAGCCCTAATTTCTAAAACACACTGAATCCAATAAATTTCTTCAGTAAAGTAGCAGACTATAAAATCAGTAACAGTTATACACACCAAAAACAAACTTACTAAGGAGGAAATCAGAAAAAAATATACCATTCACATTATCTCCCAAACAAGCTACAGTAAGGACTGTCCTGACAACACGTGGCCACTGGTGCAATAGAGGTGTGGTTAGCCTGGCCTAGCTGCCAAGAAGAGCACATGTCGTAGGTTTTCCAGGCTAGAGTCATGGCTCCGGGGCACTATGTGCCTTTCAGTTCTTGAAAAAACCAAGGCACTCCTTCAGGCAGTAAAGGGTTCAGGCTTCTCTGTGTGTTTCTGTATGTTCCCTTAGAAGTCAAAGAAGCGTGGAAGATTGGCAGGATAGTTGGTCTTAGACATTAATCTATATACCCAACATAGCTTTCAAATATCATTGTATCCTGGCAATTACAACTATATTGATTCTGGCACTCACCATTGTATGCTGCTTCTGATAAGGGTATAAAAATTCTGATTGCCCTCAATAAAACTATCACAGCCTCAGTCTTACCATAGTTACCCCAACCCAAACTGGGTTTAATTCATCTACTGGCCATATTAGGTAGCCTTGGCCCAGTAAGTAAGTGTGGATGCTTACAGAGGCACAAATATCATGGGAGTAGCCAACCTATTTCTGATTGAATTGAAAGACCATGCCACATGATGAAACCCATAAATCAGCACCATTATCAGGCCAAGAACTGTCTAGACAAGTCATAGCTTCTGGGGAG
>NW_022196895.1:3346998-3349178 GCF_008632895.1 Mastomys coucha | reverse complement strand
ATGGTGTTTAAATGAGAATGGCCTCCATATCTCCTATGTTTGAATACTTAGTCTTCAGTTGGTGGAGCTATTTGGGAAGAATTAAGAGGTGTGACCTTGTGGAAAGAAGTGTGTCACTATGGATGGACTTTGTGATTTCAAAAGCCCATACCATCCCCAGTTAACTTTCTCTGCCTCATACTTTTGGATCAGATGTAAGCTCTCAGCTACTCTTCCAGTACCTACCTGACTGCTTCCATGCTCCCCATTATGACAGTGATAGACTCCTAATCCTCTGTAACCATGACCATAAGCCCTTTCTTCTGTAAGTTGTCTTGGGCATGGTGTTTCACTATAGCAATAGAAAAAAACTAAGACAGTTTATAAGTCTGAAGATTTGATGTACCTCAACTGAATTAATAATCTCTGACATACAGCAACATAAAGAAAGGATCCGCAGCCTCTTCCTCCTCACCACAATGGGTTTTACACGTGCTGTCACTTCTTTGTGAGATTCCAAGCCTGGGGCCACCCAGGACCCCAGACCTCAAACTAAATTCAGACATGCACTAACCCTATGAGCCTTTTCTTCTTTCCTGTGTCTGGAGTCACCCAGAATTTTCCAATGTAGGAGCTATAGTTTCTATTCACTGCGCCAAAGTTAAACATAGTGCTAAAGCATTTCAGTCTTTTCATCCAATGAGTGACCTGCTATCTTCTCATCTCCTAAGCAAGTTACTCCATCTTTACTCCAGGGCTAGTTTTCTCAAAGGAATCCCATTCCAACAGAAAGAGGCCATGATTATCTGATAAATTTGAAAAACAAAACAAATCTGGGAGTTCCTAGTCCTACTATGAAACAATAGTTTTAAATGTGTATTCAGTTTCTATTCAGCAGGGCAGGGGTTGGCAAACATTCACATTTAAGGAAGCAGAGTCATGGAGATACGGCATGGAATACTTTCCAAAAATGTGGGTGCTTCCTCCAGATTCTGAAGAAATTTTCTTCTACTGATGATAGCAGGTACCAAGATAACAATGGCAGACATTCCTGTTCATACTGGGTCAGTAAGAAAATAGGACATGAATTGCCTTCTACTCTGCACGTAGACCAAGATCTGCTTGTCTGCACCTCTCTCTCAACACCATAAGTCTACAGGTCTCCCAGGAGATCTGCTGCAGCCAGGGCAGCAAGTAAGACACCCACCCAAATAACTGCAGCAGCTGCCCCCCCAGGAGCCCCTTCCCTTCACACAAACCCTATCTCCCTCTGGTCTGCACCTCCACCTGGGCAGATCTGCCTGTCTGCCACTCTCAATACCCCACAGAGTACAGGTCTCCTAGGAGATCTGCTATAGCCAGGGAAGCAAGTGCCAGACAGGACCCAGGCCAGCTAACCCCAGAGATAACCAGACGGTGAGAGGCATAAATCATAACCTATAGAAGCCAGTAGACTTTGACATCATCAGAACCAAGCTCTCTCCCACCACAGTAAACCCTGGATACCCCAACACACATGAAAAGCATGATGCTGACCTAAAGTTTCATCTCATGAAGATAATAGAGACCTTTAAGGAGGAAATAAATAACTTAAAGAAATACAGGAAAGCACAATTAAATAGAAGCCCTTAAAGAGGAAACAAAAAAAAAAATTCCCTCAAGGAAATGCAAGAAAACACAATCAAACAGGGGAAGGAATTGAACAAAGGAATCCAAGTCCTAAAAATGGAAATAGAAACAATAAAGAAATCACAAATAGAGACAACCCTGGAAATGGAACACCTCGGAAAGAGGTCAGGAGCTACAGATGCAAGCATCATCAATAGAATACAAGAGATAGAAGAAAGAATCTCAGTCATAGATAATACCATAGAAGATATTGACACAACAGTCAAAGAAAATACAGAGAAAAAAGCTTCTAACCCAAAACATACAAAAAAACTAAGACAAAATGAAAAGAGCTTGTTCTCAACTTGTTCTGAACTTGTTCTCAAACAAGTTGGGAAAGCACACGTGATATTCATCAAAGGCAACATCCACCAAGGTGAACTCTCAGTTCTGAACATCTGTGCCTCGAATGCAAGAACCAAACCTAAGAAAAGTACGTGGAACCAAACCTAAGAAAAGTACGTATGGGAACCAAATACCCATGGAAGGAGTTGCAGAGAGCAGGGACTGAAGGAAGGGCAAGCCAGCCTAAA
>NW_022196895.1:3342039-3346582 GCF_008632895.1 Mastomys coucha | reverse complement strand
TAAAGAAAATATCTAAAAAAAAAAAAAAGTACGAATAGGAAAGGGTGAAGAATCCCAGCTCAAAGGGCCAGAAAACATCTTCAACAAAATCACAGAAGAAAATTTCCCCAACCTAAAGAAAGAGATGGCCATAAAAGTAAAAGAAGCCTACAGAAAATCAAGTAGATTGGAGCAAAAAAGAAAATCATCCATTCACGTAATAATCAAAACATTAAATGCACAGGAAAAGAAAAAGAGCATTAAAAGCTGTAAGGGGAAAAGGCCAAGTAACATATAAAGGCAAACCTATCAGAATTGCACCAGACTTCTCAACAGATACTCTAAAAATCAGAAGATCCTAGACAGATGTCATTCAGACCCCAAGAGAACACAAATGCCAGCCCAGATACAATACCCTGCAAAATTCTCACTCATCACAGATGGAGAAAACAAAATATTCTGTGACAAAAACAAATTTAAACAATATATATCTACTAATCCAGGCCTACAAAGGATTCTAAAAGGAAAACTCCAACACAAAAAGAGTATCTATACCAAAGAAAAAACAAGAAATTGGTCATCTCACAATAAACCCAAGAGAAAATAATCACACACATAATACCACCTCCAACAACTATAATAGGAACTATCAAATCTGTCTTTCTTATCTCTCAACACCAATGAACTCAGAGAGGACTGTGGATCTGCAGTACCTCTTCCTAGGTGAAGAGGGAGGTAGAAAGCAATAAACTCAATACCCCAATACAAACACATAAGCAAACAGGCTGAATACGCAAGCAGGATCCAACATTTTGCTGCCTACAAGAAACACACCTTAATGACAAAGACAAACACTACATCAGAATAAAAGGCTGGAAGTTTTCCAAGCAAATGGTACCAAGAAATAAGCTGGCATTTGCGTTCTAATATCCAATAAAGTAAACTTTCAACCAAAAGTTCTCAAACAAGTTGGGAAAGCACACATGATATTCATCAAAGGCAACATCCACCAAGGTGAACTCTCAGTTCTGAACATCTGTGCCTCCAATGCAAGGGCACACACATTTGTATGGTGTGCATACAAACTGAGAGTCCTCTGAGAGCCCAATCAGCAGCTGACTGAGACAGATGCAGACACTTACACCCATCCATTGGACTGAAGTCAGGGACCCCTATGGTTGAATTAGGGGAAGGATGGAAGAAACAAAAGAGGAGGGCAACCCTATAGGAAGACCAGCAGTCTCAACTAACATGGATCCCTGGGAGCTGCCAGACGCTGAGCCATCAACCAGGCAGCATACACCAGCTGTTCCAAGGCGCCCCACTACCTCCTATAGCCTCAGTGGGAGAAGATACACCAAATCCTCAAGAGAGTTGAGGCCCCAGGAAGAGGGAGGCCTAGTAGGGAGGAGCACCCCCTCAGGAATGGGGGGTGGGAGGAGGAATGGGATGAGCAACTGTGGGAGAGGAGCCTGGGGGTTGGGGCACTGGGTGGGTTGTAAATAAATTTTTTAAAAAATCTTTAAAAGAAAAGAAAATGGAGCCTGAATTAAAGAACATGTAATGCAGAACACTGTGTGTGCTTCTCACTAAATGGCCCATGCATTTTCTCCTACAGAAGTGAAAGGCTTAGAGTTCGGTTGTGTAAAAGATCAATACAGAATTGTATTTGCACACAGAATGATATTCCATGACCCTAGTACACATGTACTATTTCACACTAGTGTTTATTCTGTTTCTATGTTCATCACCATTGGTTATCTTTCATTTTAGGTAAAGTATCTAAGGAGTAGAAACAATGAAATATCAAAATATCCAGTACACCTCTTTATATATGAATTTAAGCATAATGAAAGCCACTAAGTCACTTACGTTGTTAAGGGACAATGCTGAAGAGAAGCATATGATTTTGTTTGTAAGAAGCATAACTCCCCCCAGTAAAAACCACAACCAGCCCCATTAGTCTTCCAGGGATTCTAATGGGAGTATGAATAGTTAACAATATCAAAGACAATGCTTAAAAGTCACAAAAAAATCAAATCATGGAGGAAACTCAGTACAGCTGTGTGCCAGGTTGAGGGCAGAATTATTGGGTCTTACTCTTTGCCGTGCACATCTTTTCAAATGGTTGAACAACTATTGCCATGTGGAATTATTTCTTTCCTTAATATCATGCGTCACCAAAAACTCAGGTCCCAGCATGGAACAGAAGGCATCAGAGTGCCCTGACCTCCCTCACCTGCCCTCCAGAACTTATCACTTCGTTTACATTGAATTTTCCCAGCCTGCCAAGTAACTGAACAGTTAGTTCACACTAATTTTTTAAACTAAGCTAGTAAAATAATTTCTATTTGTTTTCTTACTAAAGGTCTTGTTTCCAGCATTTACAGATGCCAGCTGATGACACCATCTTCTACCAACGCGACAGACACAACCTCAACTGAAAACAACTGTTTAGAATCTGCTACTATTCTCCTCTCAGAGAAAAACTTGCTTGCTGTGATCGGCTATTCTTGGTTATCAACTTGACTACATCTGGAATTAACTCAAACCTAAAAGTGGAGGGCACACCTGTGAGAGATTTATCCTTAATCCAAAGCAGGAAGATTCACTTTGAATCCAGATCTTGAGGTAAGGATCTTGACCTGGGAAGACCGCCTTTAACCTGGGACTTGAAGTAGGAATAGAAGGTAGACAGACACACCTTTAATGCAGATCATGTGAGCTGGGAAAACCCACCTCTAATCAGGGCCATACCTTCTGCTGGAAACCTAAGGACATGGAAGAAGGAAACCTTGCCCTTGGCCTGTTTGAATCCACTCCTTTACTGGCATTATTAGAGCCTACTTCCTTGAGATTCCAGGATATATTGAAGACCTGCTAAGATGTCCAGCCTCATGGACTGAGCAACTACTGGATTCTTGTACTTTCTGTTCATAGCCAGCTTCTGTGGGATTAGCCTGGCCTCAGCCTGTAAATCATTTCTCATAAATACCTATTCTCTCTCTCTCTTTTTCCCTCTCTCACTCACTTTCTCACTCTGTCCTTCCACTCTCTCTATGTATGAATATGCATATACATTCTATAAATTGTGTTACTCTGACTAATCATTTACCCTTTGTCTTTGTTGACCTGAGGATGGAAGTAAGAAGGGGAGACAGGAAGTCTGTAAGAGGCAACCTGTACTTACTAAAAAAGCAATTTTCTAAAGGCCTTGTGAGTGAAATTTACAGTTGTAGCAAATGTGATAGGATTTTGTGAACCATTACTTATAACCACTAGTATTTCTTTTAACTTGCCAATTAGTGGAAGCTAAGAAAGAAGAACCTTAGGCTAATATTATTAAAAAAAGAAGACATTGCAGGCATAGTATATACCATTCTCCAACACTGATAGAACTCTCCCAAGTTTTTGAGATCCTAGGACTCACGTTACCCTCTTCCTTATTAGGGGCTGTCAGAATCTTTAGAAAACACTTAAGTGTCCACATCCAGGCCAGATGTCTTTTAAATCAGATACTTAGGGACAACCTGTATTTGCAATTGTTCAAAATGACCTCTCCCCAGGTCATTTTAACGGACACTCAAGTTAAAAACAAACAGGCACCCCCGTCAGCCTTGTCACTCACCCACACAGCTTAGTTCCCTTGTCATCCGAACATACGGCCAGATGAAGAAATGAGAGACATTTGATCCCTAAGAATGCTAATTTCCCCAGCTAGGGGCAGAACAGGAGCCATAAAATTCCAAATGCAAGTTGATTTATCATATAAAATTCTGGAGCAAAGAACTGAAGAGTTGAAATGAGTTTCAGCTCTTACCTAGGGGCTTGCTTCTGCCAGAGAAAAGAATACACCAGCATGCTTCTGACCCTCCTGCTCATCTCCACACAGTCACGCATGTGCTACTTCTTTGGGGGCTTCTAGATCTCATCTTGGGCATGTCTGTAACTCAGTTGTGATGATTAGTAGCCCCAGTTGCCTTTCATACACAGAATCTAGAATATTTGAGCATTTGGCTAGCATTGCAACTGGGCAATGCCCTTGGGTAGCTTCGTTTGTAGACTGACCTTCACATGGGGTCCCTGATCTTCCTTTTAGCCTCTTGCTCATTTTCCTCTCCTTCCTCTTCTACTTTTTGCTGTAGTCTTACTTCTAAATATAAATCACTTTGTAATTTTCAACAGCAACAAGATTTCCACTTATTATAACATACAAATACTTTTATTTTCTTCACAATGGAGCCTGTTTAAGGTCTCATTTTGCTTTACTATGTTAAAAATCTTTGTTGAAAAAAGATTTTGAGAGCCGGGCGGTGGTGGCGCACGCCTTTAATCCCAGCACTTGGGAGGCAGAGGCAGGTGGATTTCTGAGTTCGAGGCCAGCCTGGTCTACAGAATGAGTTCCAGGACAGCCAGGGCTACACAGAGAAACCCTGTCTCGAAAAAAAGAAAGAAAGAGAGAGAGAGAGAGATAGAGAGAGAGAGAGAGAGAAGAAAGAGAGAAGAGAAAAAGAAAAAAAAGACAGTGTCTTTTGCCTTACAGAAGCTTTGCAACTTTATGAGG
>NW_022196895.1:3329811-3340702 GCF_008632895.1 Mastomys coucha | reverse complement strand
AAACTGGGAATGGAGAAATTCGCATGTAAATAAAGAAAATATCTAAAAGAAAAAAAAAGAAAAAAAAAGAAAAAATTTTGAAAAATATGAGTTTTGCTTTGAGCAAATTTGGAGGTTTCTCAAGTATTTCCCATGAGTGCTTGGAAGAGGAGAGGGCTATATCTTCTTCCACTTCTTTAAACCATCAAAATATACAGAGAAACTTTGACAAGTTGCCTCAAAATATTTTTCAAAGTGCTTGAGCTTCTACAGGGTCAAACGAACCTACTATGTCACTTTTAATACAAATACTCTTGGGGTGTTGTGTCATCTGTGCCTTGTTCTCTCTGTGTTTGCACAGTGTGAGCAGAGCATGCCACCATTGAGGTGCTTTCAATATATGCAGCACAGCAGGCTGCAGTGATGTGGTGCCTGTCCACCATGATTGGGTCATCACCATTTCAGGAAAGATTGATGCATGCTCCTCTGGTGGGATTAGGAGGCCAGTGGCCCAAGGCTAACTCCTGACACAGTTAAGGCTAACTCCTTAACAGAGCCTAGCATTCCTTATTGATATAAATAATTGCCTGTAAAGCGAAGACATGTAGTTCCCCCCGAGACAAACATATTGTGAATATTATGAGAGTTGGACTTCACTTATCTACATGTTTTACTGCTACAGAGGAAGGATTGGTATTCATTTCGACAAATTAACCTTCACAATGATTTCTCTGAGGCTGGTTATGGAGCTCAGGGAGGAATGTGAGCTTAGTAAGCACCAGGCCCTGGGTTCAATCACCACATCTAAATAATAATAACAACCAAAAAAATCTAGATGTTCTTTTGAGGTTGTTCTCAGGCCAGTATTTGACAATAAAACTATGAGGATAAAAACTAGATCTCTCTGGGTCTGGAATAGTGACGGCTTGGTAGTTCACAATGATTGCCACTCTTGGAGAGGATGTGGATTCAGTTCTCAGAATCCACAGGAGGAAGCTTACAGCCACCTGTAACTCCAGCTCTATGGGACCCGACACCTACATCTGGCCTCCACAGACAGAGTGCATGTGTTACACACAGAGAGACATATACAGACTTCAAAATAAATCATTTTTAAAAGAACTTATTTTTGTCTTCTGATACATTTCTCATTTTGTATTATTAAAACTTCCATATGGAACTTACTATTTTGTAAAAATATAAAGGTAACTTTTCTAGGAACAGTTAAAAGGCATTTCTTTTTCTAATAATTCTTTTTTTTTCCTACTTAATTAGAAATTTCCTCTACCTTGAGTTACAAATTTGTACATGTGTTTGGGTGTTTCTGTATTTTCTAGTCTGTTCCATGTATTTGCCTGTAAAGAAGCAATCAACACACATATAACAGCTGGCATGTTCTGGAACCATCAGAAGCAAGTGTGTGCTTGCTCAAGTGTTTTCTCCCTGACATTTCATCAAAGAACTAAAAAGGGGCTACTTTAAAATCCGTCAGCATAGAAAAGGCTTGAGTTAAGAAAACAAGTCTCCTTGATGGAGAACAGGAATGAAAGTTAAGACAAGTTGGCAAAGAGCTGACTGTCAGTCTACACAGAAAAGCCCAGCTTTGGCTCCATCTTCCCACAACCCATGCCTGAGGGCAACACCTGCTGGTGGTGTGACCCCTCGAACTCTCTGTGCTCTCCTGTGAAAATTCAACCAAAACAGGAATGGAGAGCCACGATGGGGGAATGGGGGGATGAGGGGGGGTCCCTGGCCCGGTGCCATCTGGTTCTCACACTCTTGGACACCCAAGCACTGCTTGAGCTTGGCCTTGGTGGAGCACAGAGAGGCCTTCTGCAGGAGACTAGACAGTAGCTCTATAGGCAAAGGCAGGCCTTCTCCGTGGCTCCCCACAGCGGATCTCAGTGAAAAGAGGCAGTCCATGGTTTTAAGGCATTTATTGTCATGACAGAAAGTGGATGAGTAAAACCATACCCGACTTCTCAGGGTGGGCCTGAGGTTAAATACCTTTTGCAGAGAGGAGTGTCTGGGAAGGAAAGCTTATTGGCTAAATCCTCCAGTCATTTAGGTACCTCATTAAAATGGAGATTTGTCTTGAGGGCTCACATCCTCTACCTGTGGAGGGGCTTGGGGCATTGCCCATATGTGACTGAAGGCCACAAATCTATGGGGAGCTGTGGCTAATGACAGGGTCCTGGTGCCCGGGAACCAGGTGAAATGCCTACTGTCCCTTCAGAGTCATTGAGGTTTCAAGCCTTACCTCAACCAGGAACCAGGGTGCCTTTTACAGTCCCACAATATGTGTCTCTGTAAATACAACAAAGAATATTGCTCTCTTGAGAAGCTCACATTCATGCCTTTAAAAAAAAAAATCTTATTTATTTATTCACTTTAAATCTCAGTATAAGTCCCCTTCTCCTCCCAGTACTCCCTCACACAGATCCTTCCCCCATTTTCTCCTCCCTCACTTCCCTGAGAAGGGGAAGCCCTCCCTGGGTATAACCTCACACACATATCAAGTCATTGCATTACTAGGTGCATTCTCTCCCACCGAGGTGAGACAAGGCAGCCCGGTTAGAGGAATGAGCTCCGTAGGCAGGGAACAGATTCAGGCCCAGCCTTCTCTCCAGTTGTTGGGGGACCAGCAAGAAAACCAAGTTGCTCATCTGCTGCATATGTGTAGGGGGACTAGGTTCAACTTGTGTGTGCTCTTTTGTAGTTCAGTCTCCAAGAACTCCCCCTGGTGCAGGTTATTGACTCTGTTGATCTTCCTATGGAGTCCATATCCTCTCAGGGATCCTAAATCCTTCTCCCAACTCTTCCTAAAGACTCCCAGAGCTCACTCTCTTTGTATTCCTACTATTCTTAGGTTTGGCCTTTTCATAGTGTCCCAATTTTTCTGGATATTTTGTGTTAGAAACATTTTAGACTTGGCATTTTCTATGACTAATGTATGAATGTCTTCTCTGTTATCTTCTATGCCTGAGATTCTCTCTTCCATCTCATGTATTCTGTTGGTTGTGGTTGTATCTATAGTTCCTGTTCTCTTCCCTAGGTTTTCCATCTCCAGGATTCTCTCACTTTGTGTTTTCTTTATTGCTTCTATTTCTATTTTCAGGTCTTGAACAATTGTACTCATTTCTTTCACCGGTTTGATTGTATTTTCCTGTATTTCCTTAACGGATTTATTCATATCCTCTTTAAAGGTCTCTATCATCTTCTTCAACTCAGATGTGTTTAAGTAGTCAGGCCTTGCTGCAGGAGGATAGCTGGGTTCTGCTCATACCGTATACCCCTGGCTTTTGTTCATTGTGTTCTAACACTGGCCTTTACCCATCTGGTTGTCCCTAGGGTTAGCAGGCCTGGTGGTCCCTGATAGGTATAGGCCTCTAGGCCTCTAAGATGACCTCAGCTTGCTCCATAGTCATCCTCACCTGATTTGCCTGCTGCCACAACTGAATGTTGTTAGATTTCTTTTAGATTCTACCGAGTCTTTCTGTACACTTAAAAATATTTTTAAATTATATGTCTGTATATGTATGCTTGTTAGTGCAGGTTCCCTCAAGGCCAGAAGAGGACATAAACTCTACAGCCAGTGAAAGGTACACAGTTTCACACCATCCAGAACAAAGTGCTAAGAACCAAATTGAAGTCCTGTGAAAAAGCCCAGAGTGCTCTCCACCACAGAGCAATCTCTCAAGCCCCTGTAATCGCTTTTACATGGTGACAAACATGTTCTTAAAAGAGAATTGGAAGGAAGAAGAGACCAGTTGAAGTTCTATGATTAAGCTACTAAGTAAGGTGGGTGGGCTCCTGGCCCAACTCTGGTGGGCACAGAAACCCAGGAACCATCATACTGGATGAAGGCAAAACCACCACTTTCTGGCTTCTCTTGTTATAAGACAACCACGGAAGGCAGCCATTCTCCCTCACACCACACAGCGCTCTTCATTCCCAGGCCTCCTAACCTGCCCTCTTTCCTGTCATTCACACAAATTTTCCAAGTGTAAGTTGGCCCTGCACTCTGATAATATTGCTCACGAAGGCCGCCTTAGAGCTGCCTGAAGGCTCTGTATCCTGTGAGGGGTCTGGACTAGTCTGAGCAGTAAGGATACTGCGGTAGAAAAGGAGCCTACAGAAGACATGCCTGAGTCTTGAAGATTCAGGTCTACCTTGTGCTAGAGTACTGGAGGCCTTCTCCCTCTCCCTATCCAACCTAGGCTTTATAGAGTAAGCCCCAGGTCCAGAGCCAGTGGAGAGATTAAGGTAAGCACCAAGCACCCCTACACAAATCACACAGGATTGCTCACTCGTTAGGGCTTTGGCAGCCAAAACAGTGATAGACCCAGGAGTTTGCAGGTATACATACCTCCACACACATGCTCAGGACATTTGTCCAACAGTATTTGGTGTAACATCCCCCAAAGTCACCAAACCTCATGGGTAACCTGGGAACTCTAGCAGCATCAGATCCTTTGTTCAAAGCAGACTCATATCCCTGCAATAAGCAGATTTTGGATAGCACTGGGCTTGCCCTAGAGAGGACCTTAGTATTAAAAAAACTGTTCCATATTCCTTAAGCTTCCTCTAGCTTATGCCCCATCATACCACATGTGCAGTAGCTAGAGATAGCCTGCTGATTTGAGATTAAGTAACAAGAGATATCTCAAGCTTTGGGGAGACTAAGCTTAGCCTCAGGAGACATTGGTAGCAAAAGCACTCTGCCTGTTTCTGGACCCCCCCTCTCCTGAGCATAAAGTTCATGTTCCCGTGACTTTTATTTTCTTCTATTAAATTTGGATCAGGGTATACGATTAATTTCATAAGCCCTCAATTTGCTGGGCAAATCAACTTCCTTACTGTGTGAAAATACTGCTTTGAGAGCCCTCACACCATCTTTGGAGCCTGAGAATTCTTCAGGCCAGATTTCCCCTTCCTTGCCTCCCAGTCACCTACTTCCTCTTCTGCTGCCCTTATTCTCTGAAGAACTGTCCATCCCAAACTCCCAATGTCTGCGCTGTCTGGACTCCTGAGACCTTTGTTCTCATCCCCCTCCATCTACATCCCACTCTGATGTCACTCCAGGTCTCCATCAGGCAAGCTCTGCTCCTAGGATCCACACCCTGCCAGATACAGCCTCCCACCTCCCACGTGGCAACTGTGGAGTCGCCTCTGAGAATCTGTTAAGAAGATATCGGAGCACAGCTTGCCAGTCCCAGGCCTGGTAACAGGAACCAGAGAGGCCACACAGCCAACAACAGTACCATAATGAAGGGAAGGATGAGGCTAATTGGTATGGCTGCCAGTCCCTCTGGCTATAAGACCATCATCAGTCAGGCAAGGGCTGGTTCCTGGCTTCTTGTAAAGCTCCAGGATGAGCAGGCATGAGAGTTTATGGAGTTTGAGCCTGGCTAGCTAGGTAAAGGACACTAAAGCATAAAATCTTTTCTATGTATTCTATGTCTGACTAGTTAGTAACGGAAAGGAGGCAGACTACAAGACTGACTGGGACCAGGTTGGAGTCAGTAGCAGGAGGTCAGAGTAAGACTGTCTAGCTGTCCTGAACTCTCCACCTCAGACAACTCTATGGGAGAGAAACAAACTCTTTTTCTCTGAAGCACATGTGCATCTTCTTGTAGCATGATACATCTGTGCCCTATTTGGTTGGAATCCATTGCAGAATGTGACCTCCACTTTCTCCCGGTGGTCTGGACCTGATCTACACTGTGTGCCAAGTTTCTCCACCCTTCAGCCTTAGTTCAGTGAGCCACTGCTATTCCAGTTGCAATAGATACTTGAGTAAATCTGTGAAATGGACACAGACCACATAGGAATCCTCATGAGCTCTGTGCCTATTTTATCCCAGTACAATTACTTTGTGTCTAAAACAGAGGAATCCTGTGTGTGCTGGCTGAGAGGCACTTCCACCTGTCATCCTCCTGGGTAAATGCTTTCCAGCCCAACTTCCATCAAGCTGCAAAGCCTGTAGCTCCTCCACCTACCCAACGCTCTGTCCTCATTTGCCTTCTTCTACCCTACTCATTATTCGGTACATTTCATGTTCAATGTAACTCTAGACCGGAGTGCATTCAGAAAAGTCCAGAGCTTGGTGAGGTGCACCTGTGTGTCCTGTGGTGGAGTTTCTGAGGAGGATTCACCGATGAAAGAACTCACACACTGGATGTGCACAACACTATCCCATTGGTCTGGACAGAATCACAGAAGAAAGTCAGCCAAGTGCCCTGATTCTCTTCTGCTTCCTGACTGAGTGGGGTGTGAACTGCTCAACTGCACCTTGCCTTCTCTGCCCTCCCCAACTACCTCACCCTTCTTGCCCTTCTTGCCCCAGTGAACTGAAACCTCTGAAGCTGAGAACTAAGATGGTTTTCCTTGATTTGACAAGTCCCTGCTGACAGCAATGATGATGCCAACTCAGGCAACACTGACAACTGTAGAGACTGTTGGATCTTTCAGTCTATGAACAGACTAATACAGTATCTCTTTAATATTATTTACCCAAATTCTTTTTGAAGTGTTCTGATTTTCACTGTGTACATTTTAAATATACTCTTTTGTATATATTACTGATATCAATTTTAATTTCACTTGTAGCTCATTCATGCATAAAGATATAGATGCAGAATTTATCCATAATTCATATCCGACGTGGTAGTCCTTCATTACCTCTGAAACCATACGGTGGCTCACTGTTTCCATATCTAATTAATCTGTGACCTGTGAAGGCATTTTCCTTTGCTGTCCATGTGTGGATGCGCAAGTGTCATCAGCAGCTTGTATTTCCTTTATTATATCGTTACAGCCAGTCCACTGCTGCTACTAGTTTTGTCCCCTGCTGTGTTGGACCGGCACATGCTGACTTCATGTATCACCAGGAAGCCTGATTCTATCTGAGTCAGGATGGGGTCTCTGGGCTGACTTCCTGCACAACAGGGCTACATCAGCAAATCTCACCCTTCACTTTGCGACTGAAGCTAAACTCCAGCCATGATGTGGACTCTCTGAAGTGCAGAGCCTTGCTTCTAGAGACCTGAGACTCGTATGACCTTCAACCAAGAATAATCACATGGAGACTGATGAGTGGAGTCCCCTTCATTCCTAAAAGGCTATAGTAAGCAGATCTGTGACCACTAAGAGGTCCTGTACAACCTGACTGGCCCCACTGGATAGACCAACACCCATGATCACATATGTTAGACACCAATTGGTGGTAGTCATCAATGGAATTATCCAGAGAGACAAGAACATGCTGAGTGCAGTTAGGTAGTTTCCAGGCCATATACAGAAACACAGGAAGAGATATAAATAAAACCTTGACATTGCCCTCAAGTAAAAATGTCTGTGTTTTTAGTGCCAGAGGCCAGCTCAGAGCTCTGGCTCTATCTTGAAGGTAGCAGAAGGGAAAAGCATCAGCAGGGGTAAGACTTGGTCTTATGAGAGATTAGAGTGGGTTTCTACAATCATATTTAACTATCTTGACTTTAAGTTACTGAAGCCAGAAGCTGCAGGTCTCTGGACCTATTGACACTTGTTGCTAAAAGGGGGTTGGGGGAGGGAATTAGGTAAAGAATTTATTACTAATGCTCCCTTCTTTGGACTGGGCAACCAGGAGCCCCTCATTGACTTGAGTGGTTAACTCTTTGTAAACCAGAAAAGAAAGGAGTCACACAGAAAATACACACACCAGATGAAACATAAAATGACTACACCACCTTTTATTTATCACTTTCAGCTTTTTATAGCTTTTAAACAAGAAAGTTCTCTATGTAAAAAAGAATTATCTTATAGATAAAATGTTACAAAGAAAAGAATTAAAACCCTTTACACGGGCAAATATGCACACACACACATTCACACACACATTCAGACACACACACTTTCAGACACACACACATACACACACACATTCAGACACACACACTTTCAGACACACACACATTCAGACACACACACATTCAGACACACACACGTTCAGACACACACACATTCAGACACACACATTCAGACACACACAGAGACACACACACATTCAGACACACACATAGTCAGACACACACACAGTCAGACACACACACGTTCAGACACACATACTCTGGCTAGGCAGTCATCTGTCTCATCATCTCCACAAGTGCTCATCATGCTTACATGCACATCTTCATGCATACATATAAACAAACAGACATATGCATGTGGATGGATGGATGGATGGATGGATGGATAGATGGATGGAGCAGAGACTCCCAAGCCACCAACCTTATTTCTTTTCTTTGGCCTTTTTATACCTTCTTAGACAAATGATCTTTGAAAATTACATCAGAGATAAAATATTATAAAATGGGAATTACAGAGGATGTTGATATTAAGTTCAAAGCAATATTTCATTCTATATGTTCATTATAATTTCAAATCAGTTTTCACATATCATAGTGCCTTATCATAGTGCACACCTGTAGCTTCTTCCTTGGGCCTAAATCTTTTTCTTTTAACACAAATTTGTCCCAAGTCTGTTTCTCTTTTTAGCATAATTAAAAAAGTTCATTATATTTTATTATGCAGCCTTTGTTTACTATTACGAGGAATGGGCACATTCTATTCTTGATTCTAACTTTATTACATCTTTCTAGCAAAACAACTAAGACCATCTTAAACTTAAAACTTTCTTCCTAAAATTATTTGAATTAAATCAGGAATTCTAAAGAATCATTAATTCATCTGAACAGCCTTAATTCATAAACGTTCGTCTTTATGTTGATCTATAGAAAATCTGCTCAGTAGGGTGGGCTAATGCCGAAGGCTTATTATATTAATTTAATGACAGTAAAGACATATCACCCAAAAGAAGCAATACTTTTGGACCTTGCCTCATAGAACTCACCCACTACAGACCATGCAAACGCGGTGGGCCACCTCCAGGGAGGCCAGCTGCTAGCCTGTTCTAGATGGCTCCTGACACTTTGCACACTCAGTTGTCATGTGGTGCTTTTCTTGCAACTGTCTTATGAGAGAATGTTTTTGCTGAGGAGGACACATGGCAAGGTATTTTGCTGAGCACCGACTCATACTATTCTTCTGGAAGCTGCCTAGAAAAAGAGTATGCGATGTTTTTGCTAGAGAGGATGCTTGAGAGAACACATGATGTTTGGAAAGTGCACAAATATTAACCCAACAGACAGAGGATGATGCTCTGTGGTATTGGTTCACCTTGGCACTCTTTGCTGATCTTCATTGGGCTTTGCTGATGCTGATCTTCATTGATGGTACTAGTTCACCTTACCTACTTCTTGGATCATCATTTGTCATGACTTCATAGAAATGCACCAAAGAACTTCAGGTGGTGTTCAGGCAGCTTCTTGCTGCTTCCATGGACTCTGGCCAATTGGGAGAGCCTCTGGGTTTCTTCTGGATTAAACTACCATTGCTGATTTGTGAATGGTGTTTGTGAGTGGATTGAGCTCCCACTGCTGATTCATGTGCACTGACCTGTGGATATCATGACAACATAGATTGGATTCACCCCAAAGAACTGTTTTGGACCAGATCCACATCCTTTTTTGCCCTATTATCCTTTCCTTTCCACTGCCTCTGGTGGGTGGAAGGCTGGAAGGAAGGTTAAAGCATTTAAGTACACTTACTAAAGTAGGTTTTGAAAAATATAAGCCTACAATGTCCATCAACATGGAAGTAACCATTCCTTTAAGAAAATCAGAATGGTTTAAACATTCTCTATAGCATGAAATACCTCTGAATCTCTGACCACTCCTCCCTTCAAATTTTGTATTGAACATGGTCAATGGAGTGTGTGCTCAAGGCCTTGTACTCATGGGAAGCAGGAATCTCAGGATTTTTCTTCATTATACCCTGACATGGTACTACTATTCAGTTTCAGGAGCCTGAAACTAAAGCAGAAACCCCTTTCAAGGACACCTGGTCAGTTGGACCTCAAAGCACATGACCTTAGCCATGACATGTTGGGGGTGGAGGACAACAAAGTTCAGTCAGCCTTAACTATCTGTATTTCTAGCACCACTCTCAGACATAGACTTGATCTCTGTCAAAGCAGTTACTCTCACCTCCCATCCTCCAGGATGGTCTGTCTCCATAGAGCCTCTCGCAGAAGCTCTTCTCGCAGAAGTGTGGTCTTCTTGGTAGACTGCTATGCCCAGTACAGGCATGATGAGTGGACATTATCACAACTAATCAATGAAAAAGCTGTGCTAACAATTTATTAAAACAAATACTTAAAACAAACACAGCATAAAAAGAAATACAAGAGTGAAAAGGCTATTTCTCACGGGAAGGTGAGGGCTGGCTGTGGGGCAGGGAAAGCTGCTATATTGAAATCAGGGAATGATTCTGTCAGGACATTATACTGGTTCTGTCTGCAGGGCAGATATAAGGGGGACACCATAAGTGATAGAGAGTGACAGGGTCATTCTCTAAGGAGGTAGAACAAGGGTGAGATGTATGAAAGGCCATTATGTCTGCTGACATGGTAAGACTCAGGTTCCACAGCTGCTAGTAGGTGTGCTGGCTGATGTCACATCTGGCTCCAACAGCAGAACATTCTGCTGGATTTTGGGCTCTCTGACTCTAGTGCACAAGGCTGGTTCTGGCAGCAGAACCGACGGAAACAACAGTTCAATCTTTGAATCTCCAGATGTGTGGCTCCCCATATCTAAGGATGAAGACAAATGCAGGATTATGGGGAAGGGGACGTGGTGGTGGGATGCAAGAGACAAGATCCTCAAGATGAGGCCTCCTCTCAGCCTTCCCAAAGACAGAGGAGACCATGTCTATTAGGAATCTCGACCATGTCCTACAAAAGGTCATGTACCCAGACCAGGGTCAAGTGACAGCTCCTGCAAACAGAAGCCTCTCAGGCCACCCCTAGCAC
>NW_022196895.1:3306963-3329250 GCF_008632895.1 Mastomys coucha | reverse complement strand
ACAACAAACGCCCATGGATTCTCAACCTGCAGGCACTGCTTGGACAACAGTATGGTAGTAGAATCCAGGAGAAGAACAAGAGCAAAGAGTTAGCTGTTCCTAGGAACCCAAATCATCCCACACTGGAGATCCAAATCCTTCCTCTTGTTGCAAAGCCCACTTACCTCTTTATTTGTTCATCCTCTTTGCAATCCAGGCAAAAGTATGCATACCTAGAGGAGATCAGAATGAATGTCACCTGTAAAATCTCAAGTCCCCACCTAAAAGGCATCTAGTGGGCAGGCGGTGAAAAAGAAAATAAAAATATCCAACACGAACTTGCCCACGTGACCCTGGGATTGAAAGAGTTAAATTTGAGACCAGGGTTAGAGAGGATTGCTGGAAACCACAGGGGCCAGAGGACGGCTGGGCCAGGGAAAAGCTGACCAGGGGAGTACAAATTTCAGAGATAAGACAAGGAGGTGCCCGGCCGAGGCGCCTGAGACACGCCTGGCCAGACATTGAGTGATAGACCTTGGGCCATCTGGTTTTCTTAGGTATTAGCTAAGGGTCAATTAAGAACCTTGAATAAACAAACATTCCTTTTTCACTCCCCATTTTGGAATTCTCAACTCTGATCTGCACGAACTACATTTAAAATAGCCAATCATGTATAGCCACACCAATTCCTTTGTCTCCCCAGACTTTTTTCCTATAAAAAGCCCTAACCCCTGGGCCTGGTGGTCGGATTTCCCTAGACTCCTGCGTGAGTTGGATTGGGAAACAAACCGGGGCCCTGAATAAAACTACCTCTGCATTTGCATCAAGATGGCTTTTTGCATTCTTTGGGTGCATGTCTCCCAGGACTTGAGCGGGAACTCCCTATGGGGTCTTTCAGCGGCTACCTGGACAAGAATCAAAATACAGAACCTAGAAGTTCTGTTTGCTCTCAGAATTATTAGTTCGCCTATATACAATAGGTGCTTCAAAATGCTTGTGCAAACATCTCTATTCAGACATCTCAGTAATCACAGGTCTCTCAGATTGCCCACTATAAGTCTCTACTCTGGACACATTTATATTGGATACTTCAATAGGAATTCTGGAACGTTCTTTACAAATGGGAGAAGTGCTTCCACCAAGGCCTCAGAAATATTGGGCAAAAGATAGAGAGCTTATTTAAGGTACAGAGGACAACTACATTCATTAGGGTCTCAGTTTGGACAACACCCTCCCTTGGGTCAAGCACATCCCTCGAGGTCAAGTAAATCCTCCGTGGTCAAGAATAACTCTCTGAGAATAGCACGCTGACAGCTGAACCTACTCACCTCCAGCCGCGCTTTCGGTTCCTCGGAGAACGCCCCACCCCCAGCTGAGAGACATTGTCGGGTCGTATACCCCAATATGCAATAGAGTGAAATGTTTAGCTATTATATTGTTATAGCCTTCATTATCTTTGCTCTGATAACATATTGTATGCTGTGTGTAGTTGTACTGGAAATTGACATAAAGCATTCAAAACCTAGTCGGTGTGTCAAGTCCTCTCTTACCGCTCCTGAAGTAGTTCTCAAGGCGGGATCCAGTATACGAGTGCCTGAGTGGAGATGTGTTGTCGCCACACTCCCAGCAAGGAAGTGCCACTTGGCCCTACTCGTGACAAAATCCAACACCATACTTTCTATGTCACCATCCATGTTACATGGCAGCCAACCTCTTCTCTAGTTCCTTATCTCCCTCCCTTCCCTGTATTTCATTTCTTCCTTTTTACTCACTGATTGCTTTTCTGTGCCCCAGTGGTCTCTGTTCCAAAGTCCTTTGCTTTCATCCCATGTCCAGACCTCATTCACAGTGATTAACCAGCCAATGATGGATGAGTTAATAGCATGGGCATGTCTGGACTTCACAAGAGTAGCCGTCCAGCGGCCACAGAGAACCGGGTATACCTGGAAAGAGAGCTGGGGATAGAATTGGCAGACGAGAGAAATAACAAGCCAAGACAAAGTGCTCTCTGATCAAGGCTCAATGTTTAATTCTTTAACTCTGAATATATAGGGGCGGAAACCCAAAGGCCTATCCTTTGTTCCAGCTGGATTGAGTTGCAAAGTAAGCTCTATAGATGGTCAGTTCCTCAAGGCTCAGGCAGGAGGATGTAAATGTAGTGAGGCTAGGTGCCAGGCTCCAGCAGTTGGAGACTTGTTTAGCCAACTCAAGATTGGGGGAAGGGCACACACAGGAGCCCTCGAGGGACAGGTTTAGCGTTCATGAACACCACATGAACTGCCCTTCACTCCTCCTTACGGTGTTTTCATGGTTTCTGTGACACAGACTCCGTCAGTTCTATGAGCCTGGGCATCACTGGGGTCTACACCTTTGTTCTGAAAGTCTGCCAGCAGGAAAGGCAGTACAGGATAAGCTCTGGAATCCTGGAGGCTGCAGCAGCTCCTCCCCACAGCCCAGCTTTCCCAGAGGATGCTGAGCCTCACCACTGCCTCCCTGCGGAGGAATCGGACACAGCAGGAATCCTGGAGGCTGCAGCAGCTCCTCCCCACAGCCCAGCTTTCCCAGAGGATGCTGAGCCTCACCACTGCCCCCATGCGGAGGAATCGGACACAGCAGGTGAGAGCAGCAGCTCCTCCCCACAGCCCAGCTTTCCCAGAGGATGCTGAGCCTCACCACTGCCTCCCTGCGGAATGTTACAGTTTGTATATGATTGGCCCAGGGAGTGGCACTGTTAGAAGGTGTGGCCTTGTTGGAGTAGGTGTGTCACTGTGGATGTGGGCTTTAAGACCCTCATCCTAGCAACCTGGAAGCCAGCATTCTGCTAGCTAGCCTTCAGATGAAGATGTATCTCTCTCAGCTCCTCCTACACCCTCCCTGTGTGGATGTTGCCATGTTCCTGCCTTGATGATAATGAACTGAACCTCTGAGCCTGTAAGCCAGCCCCAATTAAATGTTGTCCTTATAAGAGTTGCCTTGATCATGGTATCTGTTCACAGCAGTTAAACCCTAACTAAGACAGAAGTTAGTACCAGGGATTGGGGTATTGCTGTGATAGGCCTGACCATGCTTTTGTTTGGTAGAATATGGATTTTGGAACTTTGGATTTGGAAAGCAGTGGGATGTTTTAAATGGGGCTTAACAGGCCATTCTAGTAAGAATGTGGAAGACTTGCTTTGTTGCTGGAAGTAACTTAAACTGTGCTAACCTGGCCCAAGAGGTTTCAGTAGAGAATACATGGCCTAGAGACTGTTTTGTGGTATTCTGGTGAAGAATGTGGCTATTCTTTGCCCTTGTCTCAAGAGTCTGCCTGAGGCTAAGGTGAAGAGACTCGGATTAATTGCATTGACAAAGGAAGTCTCAGAAACACTCATTATAGACTGTTCTCTCTGATTAAGTGTCATGAAAAGCACTTTAAACATAGCAAGCTGAGAAAGGAAAAAATATAAAATATATGATTCAAGTATTAAAGGGGCTCCAAGAAGTAAAATGGAGCTAAATCCTGTGTTCAGGGATATTAAATTGAATTAGGGAGTCGTGACCTTGGGGCAAGCTAAGTTTAGGTCCAGACATGGTAGTACAAGCCTTCAATTCCAGGAGGGAAAGACAAGCAGATCTCAGAGTTTAAGGCCAGCCTAGAACAGAGAAAGTTCTAGGTAAAGAAAAACTTAAATCAAGGCTTGGTGGACCACACCTTTAATTCCAGTGCTTAGGAGACAGGCATGGCAAACTCTTGAGCTCAAAGACAGTCTACAGAGCAAGTTCCAGTACAGCCAAGTTTAGGCAGTGAATGAGTTGGGAAACAGAAAGCTGGTGACAATGCCATGTTCCAGCAAGCAGCAGAACTCAGCAGCTTCAGCCACGTGGCTCTGGCTTTAGAGTCCAGAATAGAAGGGACTACTGGGACAAGTGTTGCTGCTTAGCTGGAGCTAAGAAATTAGTGGTGATTAAGAAGAGACGAGCATCACTGAGATGAAATCTGGTAAGTGTTTTCTGAGAGCACAGAGAAGCTGTGTTCCAGAGATAGCCAAGGTTGTACTTCATGCTGTAGCTGTACTTGGTGATGTCTAAGAGTCATCCAGGATGTACTGGGTTTGAAAGTATGAAGAGGTCATGGAGAGCAGCTGAGGCTTGACACTGTAAGAAATCATGGAATGCCATTGGTAAAGGTGCAGCCTCAATTGCAGTTAATGGCCGAGGACTGAAGATGTCATACAAAGGAGTTGAGGTTTGGCACCATGAAGAGAGCCTATGAGAGGCTATTGATGAATCCTCGTTGCAACAAAAGTCCCCAGTGTGTTGGAGATGCCAATACCATGGGATGACCTCTAAGAACAGCAGTGGTAGTAAGTGGATCAACCTGAGCTTAGAGTGCTATAGAGGACAAAGCAGGAGAAGTGATGTTAGCCCTTTGGAGGAGCCCAGAAGATCATGTGGATGCCAGACATTGAAACAAGGAGCTGTAACATTGAAGTTGCCAACAATATCAACCAACCAGAACCCTAGAGCTCCCATATACTAAACCACAAACCAAAGAGTATACATGGAGGGACCCATAGCTCCAGCTAGACATGTAGCAGAGGATGGCCTTATCTGGCATCAATGGAAGGGGAGGCCCTTGGTCCTCTGAAGGCTTGATGCCCCAGGGTAGGGGAATACTAGGGCAGAGGGTGAGGCTGGAGTGGGTGAGTGAGTAGGGGAACACCCTCATAGAAGCAGGGGAGAGAGAGAAATAAGGTAGGGAGTTTGCAGAGGGGAAACCAGGAAGGGGGGTAACATTTGAAATGTAAATAAACTAAAATAACCAATTAAAAAAACATAGAAGTTGCCTTGGAGACCCCAAGATGTTTGAGATGCCAGTGCCATGGCTATCTGTTGAGGAAAGCTACTAATAGGCAATGGAACCAGTCCAGAAGAAAGAAATTTGTTGTAGTCAATGAGGATGTAAAATGAGTTGGAGTTCTGAGGACTGCTTTGACATTAGCTATGGAGATGCAGAGTTTGGAGTTTTCCCAGCTGGTTTCCTGTCTTGCCTTGGGAATTACAGTGAAGTGATTGGATGAATCTCAGGAGAGACTTTGATTTTTGGACATTTAACATTATTGAGACTGCTATAGATTATGGGGACACTGGAAGTTGGACTAAATGTATTTTGCATTATGCTGTGTTTAGGTATGGCCCCCATAGACTCATATTTGGACAAGCCAATGGGAACCAGGGAGTAGAATGTTAGGATTTGTATATGCTCGGCCTAGGGAGTGCCACTGTTATGGGGGGAGGGCTCTTAATTCCTTCCAAATTGCTCCACCAACTGAAGACTAAGTATTCAAACATAGGAGATATGGAGGCCATTCTCATTTAAACACCATATAGACTGTTTCTCTTTCTTTCCCAGGAAAGCTTCACACTTTTACTTGAAACATAGGAACTTAGACAAATGGTGGTAGATTTTCTTTATGAAATAAAGAGGTAAATATACATGAAGTTGATAAGTAGGATATGTACAGTAGTTAATTATTTTAGAAGAACTAAGCGTTATTCTAGATTGGTAACAGCCATTCAATATAGAAATCCTAAATTGATAGAAGAGAGTGACTTTGTGGACTGAAATCATTATGATACAGTACAAAATAGCAACAGAGAGCACCAACTAGGAAGAGAAGCAATATTTTGGTCTGAGCTAAGTAAGGTTTGTGTAATACAAGGATTTATACTCCCTTGAACTACTATCTAATGTATATTTATTTACAATCTGGCATCATCTAGTCATGTGACATTGGCTACAGGGCTGTTACATGAGTATTACATGATTTGTCAGCACAGAATTTTGACTTGATTTTCATTGATGGTGAAATATTTCACCATTTTGTGGTGGTTTCCACCTGTGCTTGTCCCTTTTACAATGGTATGGTAAGTGTGCATAGGTTTTAAACACATCTTTCTTTTAAATTAACCTTTGCTTTACATTGCTTTATTTGAAGAACACTGGGGTGATGTCTTAGTTAGGGTTTTACTACTGTGAACAGACACCATGACCAAGCCAATTTTCATAAGGACAAAGGACATTTAATTGGGGCTGGCTTTTCAGAGTTTCAGTCCAGTATCATCAAGGCAGGAACATGGCAGCATCCAGGCAGGCATGGTGTAGGAGGAGCTGAGAGTTCCACATCTTCATCTGAAGGCTGCTAGCAGATGGCTGACTTCCAGGCAGCTAGGATGAGGGTCTTAAAGCCCACACCCACAATGACATACTTTCTCCAAAAAGGCCACACCTCCAAATAGTGCCAGCCCCTGGGCCAAGCATATACAAACCACCACAGGTGAGTTCACCGTCAAATGACTTAATACTTCTCAGATGAGGATTGAGAGACTCATTGATCTACGCATATGATAAATTATCAAGAGACAGTTTAACACTGTGTCCATTTAGCTGCACCATAGTAGTAGGTTCTCCCCAGAAGCTATGACTTGTCTAGACAGTTCTTGGCCTGATAATGGTGCTGATTTATGGGTTTCATTTGTGCCTCTGTAAGCACACATACTTATGTACTTACTGGGCCAAGATTACCTAATAAGGCCAGTGGATGAATTAAACCAGGTTTGCCATGTTTCGAGACCTCTTCTGCAAAGAACCTAACAAGTTGGTGCTCTGTAAAGTTTTAAGTATAACTGGAAGCCTGCAGAGACCAATTGTAGCATACCTGTAAATGGATAATGGACATGGTGAGCAAGCAGCACCCCTGGTTTGGAATGGAACAGGAATATACTCTCATGAGAACAGACAGCCACCCGTTTGTTTGGCCTTCCAATGTCTTCCTTGGACTCCAAGGTGGTATTACTGTGATGTGTGAGCAGACAAAGCCTATGGCAGGGATGTCGTGGAGGCCCACTACCAGTCCTGTTTGTATGGAGGAGTCAAGGTCACAGGGACAAATGCTGAGGTTATGCCCGCCCAGTGGGAATTCCAGATAGGACCCTGTGAAGGGATCCGTATGGGAGATCATCTATGGATAGCCCGTTTTATCTTGCATCGGGTGTGTGACTACTTTGGGGTGATAGCAACCTTTGACCCCAAGCCCATTCCAGGGAACTGGAATGGTGCAGACTGCCATACCAACTTTAGCACCAAGGCCATGAGAGAGGAGAATGGTCTGAAGTGTACTGAGGAGGTTATTGACAAACTGAGCAAGAGGCACCAGTACCACATCCGTGCCTACGATCCCAAGGGGGGCCTGGACAATGCCCGGAGTTTTGATTCCACGAAACCTCCAACATCAACAAGTTTTTTGTGGATGTTGTGAATCGCAACACCAGCATTCACATTCCCCGGACTGTTGGCCAGGAGAAGAAGGGTTACTTTGAAAACAGTCAATCTTCTGCCAATTGTGATCTCTATTCGGTGACAGAAGCCATCGTTCACACGTGTCTCCTCAACGGAAACTGGCGAAGAGCCCTTCCAATACAAGAACTAAGCGGACTAGACTTCCAGCGATCTTGAGTCCTTCCTAGTTCGCCCACTCCCAGCTCCTCTCTCTCCCAGGTGTCCCCACTGTAACTCAAAGGATAGAATACCAAGGTCTTTTTATTCCTCATGCCCAGTTAATCTTGCTTTTATTGGTCAGAATAGAGGGGTCTGGTTCTTAATCTCTACATACCCAACCCTTTATTTCCTACCTAGCTTTCTAGTGGGGAGTGGGAGGGGGAAGGGGAAGGGTAACCCACTGCTTCATCTCAACGGGAATGCATGCCCAGTAGACATAGCTATGACAATGCGGGTGTACTTATGGGGAAAGAGGACTTTTTTTTCTTCAGGTTAGTTGAAAGGGCAGGCCCAACGGCTTAGATTGACATTTTCCCTGTTGGTAGAGAGCTGTTATTTCTAAAGGGAAAACCAGCTTTCTGTTCCAAATGGAAGTCAGGTGAGGACTTCATGGACCCTTGTGCCATGTTTCCTTAGCTCCGGGGAGGGGAGTTTATCCCCTCTGTGCACACAGCTCAGTGTGTCACCTGATGGATGACCCTACCGTAAAGGAAGAAAACAGTTGGCATTTCTTGGTCCTCCATCTATAACATAAGGTAGAGTAGTATTTTTATATTTAAATGTTAAAAACTGAAAAGTTAGATAGATAGATAGATGTGTGGATATATGTCTTTCTAATTGAAAGAACCATCCCATTCACTGGGTGCCAAGTCTGAGTGAGGAGCTTGGTTTAGAAGTGAGGCTCTCTTAAGGTAGAGGTAGGGATGCAGTCCCAGGAAAGTTGGTTATCTTAGGGGCTCAGCTTCATTACTGCTTATGGTATCCCTGCCCACTCTGCAGGACTAGGTGTTGGGTGGGGTGCCACTGCTTGCCACTGCCCTGTCCTGGGGCTTAGGTTTAGGGGATGCGTATACTAAACCCATACACGAGTTAAAAGTATGAGTTGGCTGGTCGACTTGAACATTGTTACTGATGAGTGGGTGGGTGTTACTGGGGTTATTTTTTGGTGGGACTATCATGTCACTAAAGCAGGCCTTTAGATATATTAAATTTTTTAAAAGCAAAACAAGTTTAGATTTTAATCGAATTTGTAGCATTTCTAACTTTACAGAATTGCCTGTTTGTTTCAATGTCTCCTTCCACTTGGTTCGTAGGAAACCCAAGCACAAGTCTGGAGTTAAAACACTTGTCTCCTAATGTCCTCTCCCCCACAGACTATTCCTCTACTTTTGAAAAAACCGATAGAGTCTTGTTTCCTTTTTTTCTTTTATAATAAACACACCCCACCTCCATACTAGCTTGTTGCCCTGCAGTTTTCTGGTTGTTTGTCTCAGCAGCAGGACAGCTGTGGTTTTCTCTTGCCATGACAACTTCTAATAGCCATGTATAGTATATTGAGTTAGATAATAACTCAATGTAAACAGACTGTAGCAGTGCATATAAATCAACCTAACATTTAAGAAAGAAAGAGAGAAAAAAGAAAGAAAGAAAGAAAGAAAGAAAGAAAGAAAGAAAGAAAGGAGGTAAAGAAAGGAAGAAAGGAAGAAAGGAAGGAAGAAGGAAAAAGCAAGAAAGTAACCTTCAACGCCAAGAATCCTAGGAGCAGAGGTGAGGGGGACACAACATCTGTCCCAACATGGAGAGTAACTAGAACCAGGAGGACCAGGCATGCAAGAACTCTGCCAGTCCAGTGGCACTGGTTCCTTCTAGTCTGTCTAGGCTGGTGCTCTGAGGAAACCTTGGGTGCAAATTTTGCAGCCAGTCCCACAACACCCAGAGGAAGCTCCACTCCTGAGCACTCTAATAGACCCAGGATCACAGGATCCCAGAATCACAGGATCACAGAGACAGCTTCACTCTGAGGAGCTCTGACACAACCAGGATCACAGGTAGAACAGGCTCCAGTCAGATTTAGCCAGGGCAGGTAACACTAGAAATAAACAGATGGGGGGGTGAGGGGTGGGGGGTAAGGGGGAACGGGACAAGCATATGAACATAAGCAACAGAAACCAAGGTTACATGGCATCATCAGAACCCAATTCTCCCACCATTGCAAGTCCTGGACACACCATCACACCAGAAAAGCAACATTCAGATCTAAAATCACTTCTCATGACAAGGATGCAGGACTTTAAGAAGGACATAAATGACTCCCTCAAAGAAATACACAAGAATACAAATAAACAGCTAGAAGTCCTTCAAGAGGAAATACAAAAATCCCTTAAAGAACTACAGGAAAACACAATCAAACAGGTGAAGGAAAAGAACAAAACCATCCAGGATCTAAAAATGGAAATAGAAACAATAAAGAAATCACAAAGGGGGACAACCCTCTAGTTAGAAAATCTGGGAAAGGGAACAGGGGTCATAGATGCAAACATCACCAACAGAATACAAGAAATAGAAGAGAGAACTCAGGGGCAGAAGACACCATAGAAAACATTGACACAACAGTCAAAGAAAATGCAAACAGCAAAAAGATCCTAACCCAAAATATGTAGGAAATCCAGGACACAATGAAAAGACCAATCCTAAGAATAATAGGTATAGAAGAGAGTGAAGACTCCCAAGGTAATGGGCCAGTAAATATCTTCAACAAAATTATACAAGAAAACTTCCCTAACCTAATGAAAGAGATGCCCATTAACGTACAAGAAGCCTACAGAACTCCAAATAGACTGGACCAGAAAAAAAATTCCTCCTGTCACATAATAATCAAAACACCAAATGCATTAAACAAAGATAGAATTTAAAAAGCAATAAGGGATAAAGGTCAAGTAACATATAAAGGCAGGCCTATACACCAGACTTCTCACCAGAGACTATGAAAGCTAGAAGATCCTGGGCAGATGTCATACAGACCCTAAGAGAACACAAATGCCAGCCCAGGCTACTATACCCAGCAAAACTCTCAATTACCATACATGGAGAAAACAAGATATTCCATGACAAAACCAAATTTACACAATATCTTTCCACAAATCCAGCCCTACAAAAGATAATAGGTGGAAAACACCAACATAAGGAGCAAACCTACACCCTAGAAGAAGCAAGAAAGTAATCTTTCAACAAACCCGCACAAACATAATTCTACCTCTAACAACAAAAATAACAGGAAGTAACAATCACTTTTTCTTAATATCTTAATATGAAAATTAATATTACAAACTGCCACGCCACTCGTCTACTCCAGTAAAGTTTGCAATATCAGGGGTAAAAGCCTGATCAAGGACAAGAGACATTATGACTTCAAAGGGAGTTTGTGGCTCCTGGGTATTCAGTCAGTCGTTGCCATCTCCTAACTCAGACGTGTTCCAAATTAGTCTCTCCAATCGTCAACATGCCTGCTTATTCAGGCATAAAAGTACCCCAAGAAATGATTCATAAATGGCTAAAAAAGGGCGTTGTTCCAACACATCCTAATTTATTTCCAAGCTGTCCTTAGTTTGAAATTTCTCACAAGGAAGCTGCCTTAACAGATAGGATGCCCTCAGGGTTAGCAACAGAGGTCAGGCACCATTGCTTACTGTTAACTTAGTTAGAATTGTCAGGGCAGTCTCACAAAAGACAGAACTGTTTTACATACCAGAGACTAATCTAAGGGCTTCCCTCACTTAAGGGCATTTTCAGGAACTGCTAGATTGGAACTTCCTGGTGCTTGCCTCCAGCAGACCCAAAGAATTGGCATGGGATTACCCAAATAGCCCTAGCGGGGAGGGTTCCACTGCTCTTCCACTTCACACCTGGATACCTGATCTTACTGACCATGATATGGCCCTCACCTGCCTTTTGTCATTTGCCCTGTTTTCTGTTTACTATATAAGCCTGGTTTTCACTTTGTGCACGAACTTAAATGGACTAGGACTTAGACTTAGATTCATTCATTCAGATTCAAGCTTCAAGCCACATGCAGTCCGCAGCCCCCCCAGTACCCCACCCACCCCAGCCCAGAGTGCTTGGGCTGGGGGTGGGGGTGCAGTGCCTGTCCAGAAGAGGTGGCTGTTTTAGACCCAGTGTGTTTCAGGTGCCCTCAGAAGTACCTCAGCTGCTGAGCTGCCAGATTTCTCATTTCTCTTTGGTAATGACTGTAAAAGTCTGATGCCATTTTTAAGAAATACAATCAGATCCTGCACCTCCATATGTCGTCTCTGCCATCATTTCTTTGCCTACGCCTTTTCAACCGACTAGGACCCCGTTCTCCCGCAGGTTGAGGGAGGCCCAGGCTGGCCGGCCCACGGCAACCAAACATATCCTAATCCATTGAAATCCAAAAATATGAGGAATTAGAAATTTGTTGGCTCTCATCCAGTAGCCTCTCTAATTTGGTAATTGGAGAAATAGGTTCAATATTGTACAATCCATATACATTTTCTGTTTGTTTATGTGACAGTGTCCTTCTGGATTCCACATAATGGTCTTGAAATCAGGCTTCTCCTATCTCAACCTCTCTATTAGTAGGATTATTTATTTGATGTGTTTACACTATAGTATGGTTTTCAGAACAGCTTATATATTTCAAAATTATTTATACACCCAAAAAAACATGGATAATTAATTTGGGAGGTGGCTTATGAGAGAACAACAAAGAGTGAAAACGAATGCTTTGCTTGATATTTATAAATATATCAATTTTGAAGAAGAGGACTTTATAAGTTACTCTTTCTCTGAAATGAATGCTTTTCCAAATTATCACAGCTAATGAACCAAATTCTTACCATTATCTAATGTCTGTGCCACCCTCCAAGCAGAACCATTGTTCACTGAAACAGTTGGTAAATGACTTCATGAATAGATGATCTTAATACACACACCATTTCTTAAATGAATGTAACCTGTTCTCTGTAGGCTGAGAATGAAGACAATCACTCAAGTCAAATAGGTTTGAGCATAGCAGGAAATCTGTATCCAAAAATCGTGCCTATAATTCATTCCCTGGCACAGCAGAACTGTCAACACTTAGCTTAGCTATGATGGAGGTAAAATTCTTTGTTGATGTGAAGGTCATTGAAGTACAGCCTTATTAAAATGAACTCCAATGTCTAAAAAGTGTTCTAATTTTGGGCTGGTACTGCAGTAAGAGCCAAGATTTTAAGCTCTACTAACTACAAAACAAACAAAAAGACTTTATATATATGCTCATTTAAAAAATACTAGTAGTGATGTATTACTTTAAAATATGCAGTTAATATGTTGGGAGTTATTTAAAATTTATATTAAGAAAAGCGTATGTATTTTCAGTATTGCTATAGACAAACATCTACATAAGAGTGTTAAATTGATTGTTGTTTTATATCAAGCAATTTTTTATAATACTCACTTTTATTGTTATAATATTTTATAAATTTTAAAGAATATGACAAAATAAAAAACAAAAGGTATTGCAGGTATTGAAGGGGGTCTCTGGGAGGAGTTGGTGTACAAAAAGGAAACAAAAATGTGATGTAATTCTATTTACTTAAAATGTGTTTTTAAATGTTAACAAATTCAGATAAATTGAAATCGTATCTTTCCTCATCATAATGCAATAAAACTTAAATCAATAAAAAAAAAAAGCTCAGCCAAAAAAAAAAAAAAAAAGAAAAGAAAAGAAAAGAAAAGAAAATAATCTTCTTTCAACAAACCCAAAAGGAGATGGCCACACAAACATAAAAATAACATCAAAAATAACAGGAAGCAACAATCACTATTCTTTAATATCTCTTAACATCAATGATCTCAATTCCCAATAAAAAAGACTTAGACTAACAGACTGGATATGTAAACAAGACCCAGCATTTTGCTGCATACAGGAAACTCACTTCAGTGACAAAGACAGACACTACCTCAGTGTAAAGGGCTGGAAAACAATTTTCCAAGCAAATGGTCCCAAGAAACAATCTTTAGTAGCCATTCTAATATCAGATAAAATTAACATTCAATCAAAAGTCATCACAAAAGGAAGGATACCTCATACCCATCAAAGGAAAAAATCTACCAAGACGAACTCTCAATTCTGAACATCTATGCTTCCAATATATGGGCATCCACATTCATAAAAGAAACTTTACTAAAGCCCAAAGCACACATTGCACCCCACACAATAATAGTGGGAGACTTCAACACCCCATTCTCATCAATGGGCAGATCATGGAAACACAAATTAAACAGAGAAACGGTGAAAGTAACAGAAGTTATGGACCAAATGAATTTAACAGATATCTATAGACCATTTCATCCTAAAACAAAAGAATATGCTTTCTCAGCACCTCATGGTACCTCCTCCAAAATTGACCATATAATCAGTCACAAATCAGACCTCAACAGATATAAGAAGATTGAAATAATCCATGTGTCCTATCAGATCACTATGGACTAAGGCTGGTCTTAAATACCAACATAAACAATGGAAAGCACACATATACATGGAAGCTGCACAATGCTCTATGAAATGATAACTTGGTCAAGGAAGAAATAAAAAAAGAAATTAAACTTTTTAGAATATAATGAATATGAATGTACAATATTCCCAAACTTATAGGACACAATGAAAGCAGTGCTAAGAGGAAAACTCTTAGCTCTGAGTCCTTCCAAAAAGAAACTGAAGAAAGCTTACACAAGCAGCTTGACATCACACCTGAAATCTCTGAAACTAAAAGAAGAAAATATACCTAAGAGGAGTAGATTGCAGGAAATCCTACTACAAAATGCTATACTCAACAAAACTGAAAAATCTGGATGAAATGGACAACTTTCTAGATAGATACCAGGTACAAAAGTTAAATCAGGATCAGATAAACCATCTAAAACAGTCCCATAACCTCTAAAGAAATAGAAGCAGTTATTAATAGTCTCCCCCCCCCAAAAAAAAAAAAACCAGATGGGTTTAGTGGAGAATTCTATCAGAGCTTCAAAGACCTAATACCAATACTCTTCAAACTATTCCACAAAATAGAAACAGAAGGAACACTATCCCAATTCACTCTATGAAGCCACAGTTATGCTGATACTAAAACCAAACACAAACCCAACAAAGAAAGAGAACTTCAGACCAATTTCCCTGATGAATATCAATGCAGACACAATCAAATTCACATAAACGAATCCAAGAACACATCAAAAAGATCATTCACTATATTCAAGTAGGCTTCATTCTAGGGATGCAGGAATGGTTCAATATATGGAAATCCATTAATGTAATCCACCACATAAACAAACTCAAAAGAAAAAAACCACATGATCATTTCATTAGATGCTTAAAGAGCATTTGACAAAATTCAACATCGCTTAATATTAAAAGTCTTGGAAATATCAGGAATTCAAGGCCCATACCTAAACATAGTAAAAGTAATATACAGCAAACCTGTAGCCAACATGAAATTAAATGGAGAGAAACTTGAAGCAATCCCACTAAAATCAGGGACTAGACAAGGCTGCCCTCTCTCTCCCTACCTATTCAATGAAGTAGCTCTAGCTAGAGCAATTAGAAAACAAAAGGAGGTCAAAGGTTTACAAATTAGAAAGAAAGAAGTCAAAGTATCACTATATACAGATGATATGATAGTATAATGAAGTGATCCAAAAAACTGCACAGGAGAACTCCTACAGCTGATAAACAACTTCAGCAAAGTGGCCAGATATAAAACTAACTCAAGCAAATCAGTAGCCTTGGTATACTCAAAGGATAACCAGGCTGAAGAAGAAATTAGGGAAACAACACCCTTCACAATAGTCACAAACAATATAAAGTATCTTAGTGTGACGCTAATCAAACAAGTGAAAGATCTTTACGACATGAACTTCAAGTCTCTGAAGAAAGAAATCGAAGAAGACCCCAGAAGATGGAAAGATTTCCCATGTTCATGGATTGGCAGAATTAATACAGTAGAAATGGCCATCTTTCTGAGAGCAATCTATAGATTCAACACAATCCCCATCAAAACTCCAACTCAATTCTTCATAGAGTTAGTAAGAGCAATTTTCATATTTATTTGGAATACCAAAAACACCCCAGGATAGCTAAAACTATTCTCAACAATAAAAGAACTTCTAGGGGAATTACCATCCTGGACCTTAAGCTGTGCTACAGAGCAATTGTGTCAAAAACTGCATGGTATTGGTACAGTGACAGGCAGGTGGATTAAGGAAATAGAATTGCAGACCCAGAAATGAACCCACACACAACAGTCACTTGATCTTTGACTAAGGAGCTAAAACCATCCAGTAGAAAAAAGACAGCATTATCAACAAATGGTGCTGGTTCAACTGGCAGTCAACATGTAGAAGAATGCAAATCAATTATCTCCCTGTACAAACCTCAAGTGCAAGTGAATCAAGTACCCCCACATAAAACCAGATACACTGAAACTAATAGAAGAGAAAGTGGGCAAATGTCTGGAACATATGGGCACAGAGGGAAAGTTCCTGAACAGAACACCAATGGCTTATGCTCTAAGATCAAGAATTGACAAAGGGAACCTCATAAAATTGCAAAGCAATTTTCTGTAAGGCAAAGGACACTGTCAACAACAGGACAAAATGGCCACCAATAGATTGGGAAAAGAACTCTGAGATTCCACCTCACACCAGTCAGAATGGTTAGGATCAAAAACTTGGGTGACAGCAGGTGCTGGTAAGGATGAGGAGAAAGAGGAACACTCCTCCATTTTTGGTGGAATTGCAAGCTGGTACAACCAATCTGGAAATCAGTTTGGCAGTTCTTCAAAAAAAATTGGGCATAGTACTACGAGAAGACCCAGCTATTCCACTCCTGGGCATATATATACCCAAAAGATTCTCCAACATATAACAAGGACAGATGCTCCACTATGTTCATAGCAGCCTTATTTATAATAGTCAGAAGCTAGAAAGAACCCAGATGTCCTTCAACAGAGGATACAGAAGACTGTGGTACATTTACACAATGAAGTACTACTCAGCTAGTAAAAATGATGAAGTGATAAAACTCTTGGGCAAATGGATGGGCCCAAAAATATCATCCTGAGTGAGGTAACCCAATCACAAAAGAACACACGTGGTATGCACTCACTGGTAAGTAGATATTAGCCCAAAAGCTTCGAATACCCAAGATACAATTCACAGACCATGTGAAGCTCAAGAAGGAAAACCAAAGTGTGGGTGCTTCAGTCCTTCTTAAAAAGGGGAACAAAATACTCAACAAGAGCCAATATGGAGACAAAGTGTAAAGCAGATATTGAAGGTAAGGCCATTCAGTGACTGTTCCTCCTGGGATTCATCCCAGATACAGTCACCAAACTCTGACACTATTGTGTATACTAAGAAATGCTTGCTAGGGCTGATGAGATGGCTCAGCAGGTAAGAGCACTGACTGCTCTTCTGAAGGTCCTGAGTTCAAATCCCAGCAACCACATGGTGGCTCACAACCATATATAATGTGATCTGACACCCTCTTCCGGTGTGTCTAAAGATAGCTACAGTGTACTTACATATAATAATAAATAGATATTCAAAAAAAAGAGAAAAGAAATGCTTGCTGAAAGGAGCCTGATATAGCTGTCTCTTGAGAGGCTCTGCCAGAGTCTTACAAATACAGTCGGATGCTTGCAGCCAACCATTGCACTGAGTGCAGGGTCCCCAGTGGAGGAGTTAAAGTACTGAAGAAGATGAAGGGGTTTGCAACCCCATGGGAAAAACAACAATATCAACCAACCAGACCCCCCTCCCAGAGCTCCCAGGGACTAAGCCACCAACCAAGGAGTACACATGGTTCCAGCTGCATATGTAGCAGAGGATGGCCTTGTTAGGCATCAATGGGAGAAGGGGCCCTTGGTCCTATGAAGGCTCCATAGATGCCCCAGTGTAGGGGAATTGAGGGCAGGGAGGCAGAAGTAGGTGGATGGGTGGAGGAACACCCTCATAGAAGCAGGGGGAGAGGGAATCAGATAGAGGGTTTCTGGAAGTGGGGAAAACCTGGTAAGGGGATAACACTTGAAATGTAAATAAATTTAAATAAATATTTTTTTAAAAAAAGGAAGAACTCTTAGCTCCTCCTGTGCCATACCTGCCTGGATGCTGCCACGTTCTTGCCTTGATAATAATGGACTGAACCTCTGAACCTGTAAGCCAGACCCAATTAAATATTGTCCTTATAAGAGTAGCCTTGGTCATGGTGTCTCTTCATAGCAGTAAAATCTTAACTAAGACATGGAGGAATCAGACATAGCAGATGAAGATACAAGTAGAAAATCACCTTCAGTGTACTGTAATTATTTTATAAAGAAGAATGTCTGACAGGTAGCTATCACTGGCTGAGACCTGATTACAAAAGAAAAGAATGACCAGGTACTGAAAGTTCACAGTTCATGTACATCCCATAATAACCATTTCCGATGACCGAGACTGAAGTGAGTCAGACAATGCGAATGTTTATGGGACACTGCTTCACTCTCCACCCTTGCAGGCAGATCTTTGTGTCTTTGGTGCTGATTTATTCTACATAGAGTGTTCCACCATATCCAATGTAGAGGTAGACTCTGTCTCTGTCTCTGTCTCTGTCTCTCTCCCTCTCTCCCTCCCTCCCTCAAAGAGAAGGAACAAGGAAATTCAACTTAGCTCCATAGAAGCTGATTTGGAAGTGTGATTTGGAAGTGTGCTACATTTGCTTTTACAGTGCGCTTAAGTTAATGATGTGACTTTTTGAAAAGTACCTACAGTTTCAAGCTGGTTGAATTTCATAGTATGCGTAGTGTACCCCTGATATATTTTATAGGACTTTTTGAACAATTAGAGAAAATGGTTGAAGTTTTACCTAACTTCACACACACACACACACACACACACACACACACAGAGTGGGCACCCAATCATGAGTCTTCTGGCAAGAGAAGTTTTCTAGTGAGAAAATTGAAAGTGTGGATGAATCTGCATCAGTGGTGTGATGCACTCAGGCAGATATGCAGGGAGGGAAGAGAAAACTAGTCACTGTGTAGACAGGTCACAGGGATTTCATAGCTCCCCCAGATATGTGAGGAAAGGTGTAAACAGAAATGACCCAATATACTCCATGAATATGCATGTGTCAATTAAGCACAGAAATGAACTTCAAATGAAGATTAAAACCTTGCTCAGATACCCGAACTATCTGATAAGATATCTACAAGCTATAAAATATTCTTGAGAAAGCACAACATATAGACATGGAGAGATTTGATTCAAGAGTTGACAGTATTGTTAAAAAGAGGTCAATCCTCCCACGAATCCTTCCTAGTAGGACACTTAGACTTGGCTGGTTTTTCTTTTTCTATGTTTCCAAAGTTCCCATGGAAATCTGCCAGTTGAGATCAGTGGCAGAGCACTCGACTGGCATGGGCCAGGCCTGTGATATGATCCTCAGAGATGCAAAATAAAATCAGTGTCCAAGAATTATCAATGTAGGGGCTGGAGAGATGGCTGAACACTTAGCAGCACTGGCTGCTCTTCCAGAGGTCCTGGGTTCAATTCTCAGCGTGCACATGGCAACTGACAACTGTATATAACTTCAATAGACCCAAATGTAAAATTCTAACCATAAACAGTCTAGAAGTTGCTTGTAGTGGTGCATGCTTTTAATCCAAGAACTTGAGAGGCAAGAGCAGATATCTCTCTGAGTTTATGGCCAGCTCAGTCTCCATATAGAGTTCTGGGACAGCCAGATCTTCAAAGAAATACCCTGTCTCAAAAACTAACATCTAGAGGAAAAGATAAAGGTAAGTCTTTGTGGTCTGGTAATAGATGTATTTCTTAGTCTGATAGGAAACATAAAAGTCATGGAGGAAAACACACATAATAATGTTATAAAGACAGACCTGGGCTGGAGAGATGGCTCAGCAGTTAAGAGCACTGACTGCTCTTCCAGAAGCCCTGAGATCAATTCCTAGCAACCACATGGTGGCTCACAACCATTTGCAATGTGATCTGATGCACTCTTCTGGTATGTATCTGAAGACAGCTATGGAGTACTCGTATAAATAAAAATAAATTAATTTTAAAAATAGAAAAAAACAAAGACAGACCTGCTAAGACATCTCCATTTGTACAATAACAGCAGTTTGAACATAATGGGAATCTGTGAGTTCATATGAGTTTCACTCAGTGGAGTTATTGAGCCTTGTTCTCTTGGTGTTCTCCATCCCCTCTGGCTCCAACACTCTTTCTTCTCCTCTTCTGCAGGATTCTCTGAGCTCTGAAGGGAGAGATTTGATGGAGACATCTCATTTAGAACTGTGTGTTCTTCATTTAGAACACTGTGTCTTCACACTGAGTAATATCTGGCTGTGGGTCTCATTATTTGTTCTCATCTGCTATAGAAGGAAGCCTCTCTGGTGATGGCTTAAAAAGGCACCAGTCTGAGTATGGCAGAATATCACTAGAGGTCAATTTATTGTTACTTCTTTTTTTCTTTCTTTCTTTCTTTTTGAAGACCAGAAGTAATTGGTTTTCCCCCTTGGTCTCTGTCTAGTCTCTGGTTCTTGGTTACCCAAGCAGTGTCATGTATGGATTCTGTCTACATTGCTCACAAAAGGGGAAGGACATCAAATATTGGCTGAGTATTCCCACAAGCTTTTGCCAGCATTATCTAGCATATTTGGATGGTAGAATGGAATGTAGATCAAAGGGTTTGTGGCTGGGAAAACAACATCATTTTTAAATAGCAAATAAGTTGAAAAGATGTTTCAGCAGATATTAAAAATGGAAAATAAGCAGCAGAAAAGACACCATTTTCTTTCCTTCAACCATGAAATCTGTATAAGCCTATATTCACAGGCAATGCACATATACTATGAGAAAACAATCATCACTGATAACAACACCTGATTGTGAAGCAAGACAAAATCACATCTCTCATATATGGTTGTGAGTATAAAATGGTACAAATGCTTGGAAAATTATTTACTAATTATGAAATACAAGGGACCTGGGTTTTTGTGAGCAATGTATACATGAGTCTTGTTTAGAAAGAAAACAGATGTATTTATTTTATTATATGTGCATTGAATTTTGTCTAAATATGTAGGGAGCCATTTGCCAACCTAGTGCTCACTCAGGTCAGAAGAAGCTGGTGGTGTCGTGGGGTATCCACCAGAGCAGACTGCTCAGACATGGTTTAAGCCAATAGAAAGTCTCCATTAGCTGGGAGACCACTACACTTGGTATTCAGGCCATCAGTGTAGCACTGAACCTTTTTCAGGGTGATTATTTTTTGAATGGAAGATAATTTTGTAAGTATGCTTATGTACAGAAAACTGAGCAGTGAGCATTTAATCTCGTTTAATGGCAAGTTCTTTAGCCTTTGCCTTTTCCAGCTTGACAATGTGAGCCACAGACTTAGGACCCACGATGTTGCCTCCCCAGTGGCAGCATATCTCTGTCTTTGTGTCTTTGTAAACTGGTCCTAATAGCTTCCACCAGCTTAGCAAGAGCACTGTTGTCTCCAGAGTTAACCTGTGTGAGGGCAACTGTGGTGCATGTCTTCCTGTGGACCAGGCACCCCAGCCTTTCTCTTGATGACGAGGTAGGGGGAGAACTTCCACACAGGGCAGGCAAGAAAACCACCAGTTTAACGGGGTCTACATCATGGGCAATCACCACCAGCTGAGCCTTCTCGTCCTTCACGAAGATGGTGACTGTGTTGACCCCTGCTCAGAGGACAGGCAGCCTGTTAGCTGGGATGTCCCCTTTGCCAGCAGTTTTCTTCTCAGCACAGACCAGTAAGCAGCCTTTGCTCCTTCTGCTTTGTCTCTGGCCTGTACTTGTGGGCAAGCTTAAGCAGCTGAGTAGCTGTTTGCCTGTCCAGGGCCTGGGCGAACTGGTTAATGGCAGGAGGTACTTTGAGCCACTTATAGAGGATGGCCCTTGGCCACTGCGGCCTGATGTGGCAGGGCCATTTGACAAAGCATGTGAGATCTCTTTTGGGCTGGATGTTCTGACCAATGCCAAAGTTCTCGAGCCTTTTCTCAAACAAAGGATCGACCTCCCTTTTGGCCTCCTGTTTCTTCAGGACAGCAGGGGATGGTGCACCTTCCTCCCCTTGGCCTTCTTTCCTTTGGGCATCTTACTCAGCTAGAGGAGAGAACCAGGATGATCTTTTAAGTGGCAGCAGGGGGTCGGCAGGAGTGTGATGGGGAGAAAGAATGTTCTGGGTTGACATACTTCAGTTAACAAGAACAGTTAACCAGAAGCAGACATACAGAACCTAAAAGGCAAGGTTAGTACATTTAGAATCTTTCTCAGAACTGTGGACCTTGATGGATTAGGACTTTGCTTCTCTTTGTGGCAAATGTCTATGTGCTAAGTTTTAGGTCTGAGTAGTATTCCCACCATGGAGTCAGTTGTGCCAAGGTCTGGGGAGCTGCTACGGTCTGGGGCCCTGTTAAAATGGTTCCCCTGGAACAAGACTTAAGGATGATTTTAAGATACCTTGTTGGAGCTGTGAACAGAACCCTATCCTGTGATAGAGTTATATTCTGAGCCATCCTTCCAGCCCCTATATTTCTTGAAAACCAAGATTAATCATGTGTTTGGTAGGTACATAGACACTAACCAAACTGTACAAATGTATATGGGTGGTTTACCACATGGCAATTAGCGCTCACTCATGGTATAGATAGCATAACTCTACATGCAGAACAAACATGAAAGACAGTGACTGGAACACAGAGGGATATGAGGGACCCTAGGGACCAGACCTTCAGCATCACAGGACTGAGAAGTGATAGCTGAATAACTGATGATGAACTCCAAATTTTTATAGCATTTTATGTGGTGATGGCTACTATTGGTTGTTAACTTGATGACATCTGGAATCTTCTTTTTTTTTTTTTTAAACTTTTATTGCA
>NW_022196895.1:3274843-3304076 GCF_008632895.1 Mastomys coucha | reverse complement strand
CTGGAGCCTGTCCTTCCTGTGATCCTGGTTGTGTCAGAACTCCTCAGAATCAAGCTGACTCTGTGATCGTGTCATTCTGGGATCCTGGTATCCTGGGCTTGTTAAATCACCTGGGAGTGTGGCTTTCTCTGTGAGTTGTGGGACTGACCCTGGAATTTTCTAAAATACAAGCAGCTGGGTAGATCTGAGAGTCTGAGAGGGATTTTTTTCTTACCTAAATCATTTGAAGTGGGAAGACCCACTTTTAATCTGACATTTTGAGATAGGAAGTTCCACCCTTAATTTGGTGTTAGAAGCCTATTTAAAGGACTTGGAAAAAGGAAGCTCTCTCCCTCCTGGCCTACTTGTCCTTGCTCTGGTTGGCAAATCTATTTCTTCACTGGCTTTGGAGCCTACTTCTTTGGGATTTCAGACTGTCCTGAAGACAAACTAAGACATATAGCCTCATGAACTGAATAACTATAGGGTCCTTATGAGATCCTTGGACTCTCTGTTGGTCTACAGCCATTTTTTGGACTGGCAGAATCATGGTTTGAAAGCCACTCTAATAAGTCATATATACATATGTGTATATATATACATATATATATGTATACACACACATATATATGTGTATGTATATATATTCCCAACCTAGAATGCTGGGAATGAATCTATTTTACAATCTCCTGATCTTTTGCTGTCTGATGAGCCAGGCTCTTCCCATGTCTTCCAGAATTTATGCTTTACTTATCCCAACCCTTTCCTCCTAAAATATTAAGCATTACTACTAGGCTATAAAACTCATACTTGTGCAAGATGACATTGAAACCTTACAATATCTTAAGTGATTTCTGTGTTATTTTAGGCCCAGACCAACCCTGACACCCACAGACATCATATTTACCCCATTCAAGCTCCCTAGATCTTGAATCTTGGCTACTATCTCTCAGCCAATGGTACATGTGTTTGTGAAAGAAGCCAGATGTACTTTATAAAGAGTCTCAATTTAAATATATCTTAAATTTGTTATGCACTTGGGACTGAGTTAATTGTTATCAAAAAAACTTTTTCTCCAAAATTTTGCTATGCTAAAATATGACTAAAGTGAAATTATCTGGACTAGAATCTGGATGTCCTGGCCCAGCACTGGTACCCAAAACTCAGGTTGGGCTGAGTTTCATTCTTATGCTTTCATGTATGGTTTTCTCTGCTAGCTGTAAAACCTGCAGGAGTACACACACACACACACACACACACACACACACACACACACTCACACACACACAGTGATTTTTTTTTTATTCTATCAGTTCTGTTCCTCTGGAGAACCTTGACTAATATAATATATGTGGATATTTGTCCTGTGTGCATTTCTGTGTATATATATCTATGCACCATGTGGGTGCTTGGTGCCTGCAGATACCAGGAAAGGGTGTCAGAGCCCCTAGAACTACACTTGCAGACATTTGTGAGCTGCCATGTAGGTACTGGGGTTCAAACCTGGGTCCTCTGAAATGTCAGCCATGCTCTTAACCACTAAGCCATCTCTCCAGCTCAATTCCCAATTTTTAAAAAGGATTTTTGACTTATTCTTTGAAGATTTCATAAATGTATAAAATGGTTTTGATTATATCCTCCCCAATTTCTGCCCCTGCTCCAACTCCTCCCAGGCTTGTCTTCCTCCCTCGTGGTGTTCAGACAAACCTGCACACTGGGCTGGAAGGATGAAGTAGAAGCTAGAAGAGATGGGGTTTGCAGAATCTATGTCTAGATGGGAGGTGAGTACACTCCAGGGGTCAGGGAGACACGTGTACATGTATAGGAGAGGTCTTCTCCAAGGATTTTAGCATTACAGCTCTTTTATATCCTAGAAAATAGCTCTCTTAGCCAACCTTCAGTGAAACAACTGGTGGGCATACACTGTATTCAGGGTAACCAAGGGCTGTATATGAACCTTGGAGAGTGGGAAGGAGTTTTCAGGGTGAATGTAAAATCATTGGCTGGAGCTTAACGAACTGTGAATGCCTCATTTGTGAGGAAAGGCATTCCAGGAATCTCAAGTACTTTTGGGGTGCGTTCATATCCAGAGAGAGGAAGTTGAACTTGTAGGTTTGCCAAAAGCTACTTGACCTTTCTCGGGTACAGGGTGTGAGGGCTAGATTGAGATACCAACGCTTTTAAATTCCGACTCCATTTTAGAGAACCTGACCTACGTTTGAACTCAGGTAGACTAGCTGCCTGGTATCTAGCATTAGTTTCCAAGTTGCCCCCCAACAGAACCTGAGTTTAACTCTAGTCTCTCGACTAATTCCCAACAAGAGCAGAGTTTCCAGGTTACACCCCAACAAGACCAGTGTCTCCTGGTTATTCTCCCAACAAACCTGCACCCCCAGGTTACAAGCCCCTCTCTTGCCTAACGACCACTAATGCAGAGGGGAGCAGAAGTTAAGTTTATGATATGACTCCCAGCACCAGCCAATTATGTTAAAGGCCACAGGAGCTTTCCAATTATATGCTTGCACATGTACCCCCTGCTTGCTGCTTACTATAAAGCCTTGCTCTGATAGACATTCGGGGCTCCCCTACCACCAAAGCCATCCTTCATGATAGTGGTACATTGGAGCCCCCCACCACCAAACTCCACCCCCACAACTAACTCGAATAGAATAAAGACCCTGCTGTGAGTTGCATCAGATCGGCCCCTGGGTGTGTTTTGGGGGATCACTAACTTTTCCCTGGCAAAACAGGGTTCCCCACACAAGTTCAGAGAAGGGATGTCCTGCTGAAAAAAGGGAGTTGTCCATTTTGTGCAGAGCTCAGAGGAGCTATTGGGGCCTGGTAGACTTCAACCTTAAGTAGCAGGGTTTCCCAACAGCCTCCAACATGCTCTCTTCCCAATTTCATGTTCGTTTTTTGGTTTTGTTTTTAGCTATCCACTAAGTTCATTTAGGACTGCTGTATGCTCGTGGGTATTGGGTCACAAACTATAGAATGGAGAGCCTACCAATAGCTACGTCCCTCAAAGACTCCATCACTCCCTGTGTAGCTATCCTCTGACAATAGCTCCTTAGCCTGTGTTGGTTACCTTGATCTCCTCCCCTATTTCTGAAAGTAGGCTGGTTTGTTTTGTTGTTGTGGTGGTGCTGGTGGTGGTGGTGGTGGTGGTGCTGGTGCTGGTGATGGTGGTGGTGGTGGTTGTTTTGTTGTTTTGGTTTGGTATTTTAAGGTCTTGAAAAGTAGCAGTAGCCACTGTGAGTTTTTAAGTGCGACAGACATATCATGTCAGAGGGCAGCATTTCACAGCTCTCCCTGTCCAGTCTCTAGCTCTCGCATCCTTCCCACCTTTCCTTTATGATGCTCCCTGTGCTGGGATTAAAGGCATGTGCCACCACTGCCTGGCTTTTATTTTGTTTTTAGAAACATTTCTCTGGATAACAAGCCCTGGCTATTGAGAACACTGTGCCTGAAAGACCCCCAGAGCTAGGAGACCCTTACTCAAATCTCGGGACGACACAACCACCCAATGACTCACAAGAGACCGATCTTGCTGCAAGCATATGAGGTTTATTGGGGAGAAGCCAGATCTGGGGTCGAACAGGCAGGCCAGAGGGGTTCGACCAGGAGCACGAGGAGTAAGGGGTATTTAAAGGGAAAAATCACAAACTAGGGGGGTGAAGGGGTTACCAAGGAAACACAACAAGAGAACAGTGAAAAATTCTAGAGACCCAGCCCCTATTTGAGTCAGGGTCATTAAGGAAAATGTCCTACACACTCATTATGCACAAGAATGTGGTCTGGTCAATGTTAGTTCTTGGACCTAACTAGGGGGAGCCTTTGTGGCCAACAGGTTTCTGAAACTGGCTAGTCTACATTCTTGGCTCGTTACAGAGACCTTCTATGTCCTTTAAGTAAAGGTTATACAGTATACATACATTTCTACAAATACATTTCCCTTTTCATTAGCATGCTTTTTTGCCAAATTTCTAAATCTTCCAGTCTTTCATGTCAAAGGCTTCCTCAGTGGATGTCCTGCCTTAATGGCATCTCCCTGGGGGAAGCCTTCCTATACCCATAGCTTCCAGATTTTTACTTTAATCTGTACATTTTCCATTACCTTTTGAATGTATCACTTTGAATTTTGAAAATTTTTAAATAAAATGCTATTTTTATTTATTTATTTATTTATTTATTTATTATCCAACTTAGGCTTTTCCTTAGGGATACTCAAGTACCCACAAAATAAAAAACATATTTTTCAAGTAAACATTAACCCTACTAAAAAAAAAAAGAATACACAATTGTCTTTTTTTAGTCTCTGCATTTAGGGTTTATTTCTCCTACTTACAAAGTATGCAAACCATTTAAAATGCATTCGTTTTGTTTGCACAAGAAACAATTTAACATAAAAAAAGAATATCAATAAAAAGGATTACTTCAAATTTAAAGACAGCTAAAGTAACAGAAACACATTGTTTGCATTATTGATAAATAGACCATATTTTTATAACCACCTTCCCAGCCTAGTTTGTTAAGCCCACTCCAGTGGAGACAGATCATCTTCTTCCTGGGGAAGAATGTTTAGTTCCTTAAGAAAATGTCATCTTTTCTTCTCACAACCTCTCCTGGACTGCTCCCTTCCTCACCCCTCACAGTTTGAAAACCTATCACCCCTTTTAGGGGCCATTTCTGCCAAGGCTGGGCCTGTGCTCCACTGTGGTGATGTCATCCAGGCTCGCAGTCTCCTGGCACTTTCCAGCAGCGTCTTTGGAGTGTGGGGGCCAGGGGAGGAAGGTGCCAGCACTGCCGTGCAGAAAGGGCGTGCTCTGACTGGAGGACGGTGAGGACAGCAGGCTTCGACTCCTCAAGTGCAAGATCTTCTTCAAAGCACTGGCCATGGGCCTTCTCAGTCCCTTCACATTTACAGAAAGTACCTGGTCCAGACACTGTGCCACCCTGACAAGAAGCTAGTTTAGTGTCTGACATCCATCCACTAGCCAACGCTGATAAAAACAACTACGCTTGCACACTTCAGACACACCCATTTAGACGCCATTAGATTGATCTCAAAGGTACTCAGTGTACATGAGTAAAACCCGTTAAATGTGCTTCTGTGCAGAGCCTGGCATGGCTGGCCTCTGAGAGGCCCTACCACTTCTGTGCAGAGCCTGGCATGGCTGGCCTCTGAGAGGCCCTACCGGCAGCCGACTGAGACAGACGCAGATACTTACACCCAACCATGGGACTGAAGTCAGGGGCCCCTGTGGAGGAATTAGGGATCAAAGAAGCTGAAGGGGACGGCAATCCCATAAGAAGACCAACAGTGTCAACTAACCCGGACCCCAGGGAGCTCCCAAAGATTAAGCTACCACCAACACAGTCTGGTCTAGTTAGGCCCATATATAGCAGAAGTCTGGCCTCAGTAGGAGAAGAGGCACCTAATCCTCTAGAGACTTGAGGAAGGAGAATGGCCATGGGGGGGGGGAGCACCCTCTCAGAGGCAAGGGGTAGGTAATGGGATGCAGAACTGTGGGATGGGGGACCAGGAGAGGGGCAACATCTGGAATGTAAATAAATAAAATAAGTTTAAAAATCTATCTGCTTCTGTGCAGCCCCACTGCAGTGGATTGGATCCTTTGACTGAAGCAGCACTTGGACTACACTGAACTTAAGGGTACCTCAGGACACAGCCCCTCACTCTCTGACAGAGAATCTGACACCACCACATTCTTCTATTTCCCCAGACCTAGTCTCCAGGGAAACCCTTCAAAAAGTGAAATTTACCAGCCTACCATTGGTTGCCCTTCCATATTATCCTCCTTAGTTAGTCCCTATGAGAACTTAGCAAACCTAAGGCCAGGTTACTTGAATGACCCCAGCAACTGTGGCAAGATGTTTCACTGAAGGATTTTGAGAGGGGTGGTTGGAGAGGACTCTGCACAGCCTCCAGGCAAGATGCAAACTCACTGTGTCTGTCTCCCATCTTATGATGTTCATGATTCCTTTATTTCCACTTTCCTTTTGACCTTTAAGACTCTAATCCTTAGGCTATCCTCTCCTTTATTCCTGAGTACACCACTCCCTTTTCAGTCCTGAATCCTAAAGATACTTACATCTCAATAACCCTAAAATGTCCATGTCCAAGACCCTTTGCCTTCACATCGATGGATCCTGATACTCAATAAGCCCGACAACTAACTTATACTTCCCTCTCCTAGGGATTCAGAATCAGTCCCCACTTTTTGGCCAGGCACTTCTACAAACTTGGCCTGCTTTTCCCCCTCCCTAGCTCCCTGCTTCAGTTTATAGATGAACTCCTCCTTCACAGCCCCTCCCTCCCTGATAGACAGTCTGATACAACCAGACTCCTCAATTCCTTCAGCTTCAGAGGTTACAGACTCTCACCTGTCTCCCCAAGTCACCTAGCTTGAGTTCTATCTCATACCAACCCATAGACACCTCACTTTAAACCACCTTGCCTGGCTCACTCCTTATCTATGCCCTCATGGCCAATTTCCTTGGTTCGTGGATCCCTGGATTCTCAAATCTAGTACATCCTCTATACCAAGTTACTTCTGGAAGCAACCCCCAACCCCTGCTGCCATGAGCTTCTCCCTCCCAGAAATAGACAATTCCTTAAACCTAATAGTGCTCCTTTCTTCTACAACCCCCCACCTTCCAGATTTATAGAAATCTTTCCATCATTACACTTCCAAAATACATAAACATTTTCTAGGATTGACCTTTGCCCCTGCCACCTACCCATCCACAGACAGCCTCCTTGTCTATGCACTCTTGCCACAGCCCCTGTGCCCACCTCTGGATCTAACAAACTCTGGAGTCTGCTCTCAGAGCCTATTGATCGTCTCTCACCATCCATTCCCAATGCTCTGTCTCCATCAAAAAACTCACCAGTCGTATTTCTTACCTGCCATCCCCTCAACCCCTCCAAACTTATACCTTTACTTCAGTGTTCCTCAGATCCTCAACAGTACCATCCTAAAACTGTCAAAATGTCTTCTTCCATACCTCTCATACACAAGAGACTCTCTGGCTATGTCTGCCTACCCTTTTTATATAGATGGAGCCCCTTCCTGTCAGATGGCCATATCAGACTGACTCCACAGTTATCGATATTCATCCTCACCCTCCTGTTCCTCTTCCCTCAAGATCACATGTTCCCCAGAATCTCATCTCCTCATGCTCCTGTATTTCCTCAGCCCAAATGATGGCCAAACATCTACCGCCAACTGACTCCCCTAAATTCATTAACTGTCCAGAATCTTCACATATTAAACACTCTGAACTAATCCTATTCTTCTAGTTACAATACATAACTAAACTCAAGCCATCTCCTTTCTCCCTCTCCCTCCCTCCCCCTCCCCTCCCTCCCACTCTCTCTCATGACCAAACCCTCATCTGGTTTGGTCTCTGAGCAAGACAGTGTAGAGGTCAGCAGGTTATAAAGTACATGTGACATCTCCCCTAATAATGGTTTCTATTGATTAATAAACAAAGCTCAAACTAAAAGTCTAGAGAGGGAAGATTTGGTATTAAATCTTTTGGGTGATTTTTGTGAGGCCTGTGTCTACAGAGAGTAAAGGTTATTAACAACTTTCACTCCCAGGCTTGTCAGTGGAAAACAGATATTCATTTCCTCCATTAAAGAGACAGTCCTGCACAATTCTCATTCCTAGTTTCTCCAGTGTTTATCTGTGAGCAATCTGCCTTCTACACAGTTAAATATGCACATAGGTCTTCCAGAGGATTAGAGTTTATTTCCTAATATTCATGTCAGATGACTGACAACTCCTAACTCAGCTCCAGGGATCCAACACCCTCTTCTGGCCTCTATAGGCACCTGCATTTATGTTTACATACCTCTACACACACACACACACACACACACACACATTTATATAATTAAAAATACAATAATTTTTGGTGTTTTTGAGACAGGGCCTTTCTATGTAGTTCTGGCTATCCTAGTTCACTGTATAGACCAAGTTGGCCTCAAACTCATGGAAATTTACACTCCTCTTACTCTCAGTGCTGGGAACAATAAATTATATACCAAAAATTATTTTCAAAATTAAAGGTGACAAAAAAAATCATTGGCCATATAAAGTTGATTTTATTCCAACTTGACATATATAAATAAATGTAATTTATAAATAAATACATGTAATTCCCCATTTAAAGGACTCAAAGATAGATATCATATGATGACTTCATTAGATTTAGAAAAGGTCTTCAACAAATCCAAATCCCTTTATTATGAAAGCCATGGAGAAGATAAAGGTGAACTATATCTCAAAATAATATAGAACATATACAAGAAAGCTATAGCTGTGGCTAGAGAGATGGCTCAGTGGTTAAGAGCACTGACTGCTCTTCCAGAGGTCCTGACTTCAATTCCTAACGACCACACGGTGGCTCACAACCATCTGTAATGAGGACCAATGCCCTCTTCCTGTGTGTCTGAAGACAGCAATAGTGTACTCACATACATAAAATAAATAAATAAATCTTAAAAAAAAAAAGAAAAGAAGAAGTAAGGAAGGAGGAGAGAGAGAGAGAGAGAGAGAGAGAGAGAGAGAGAGAGAGAGAGAGAGAGAGAGAGAGAGAGAGAGAGAGAGAGAGAGAGAGAGAGAGAGAGAGAGAGAGAAGGAAGAGAGAAAGCAACTTATAGCCACCACCAAACCACAGAAACTGAAAGCTTCTCACTAAGGACAAGACCAGGAGTCTGCTCTCTCTGCTCCCCTTCAGTATAGTGTTTAAAGTCTTAGCTACAGCAATAAGAAAATAAAAGGAAATAAGGAGGGATACAAAAAGCACAAGAAAATGTAAAAGCATCCTTGTTTGCAGGATATGATCTATATATTGAAAACCCTATAGACTTTCAGCAAAATGGTAGTATGAACACAGTAGCCTTAATAGAGGGAGGTCAGGAAGATGGTCCCAATCTCAATAGCCACACACAATATATATCTGAGAACAAACCTAGCCAAAAAAGGGAATCCCCTTTAGGAAACTGATTAAAAGGAAGCTAAGAGAGATACCAGTACATGGGAAAACTACCCATGCTCCTAAATCACAAGAATAAATATTGTAAAGACAGACCTCCAATTGAAGGCATTTACAAATTCAGTGTGACCTCATAAAAATTCCAGTACCATTCTTTACATAAAGAAAAAAAAAGTCCTAAATTTGTATGGAAAACTTAAAATTTGAAGTTCTTTACATATTGTTGGCATTAGCTGTCAGTCAAAGAGAGCTGGCAAAGCTTGTCCCCATACTGTAGGCTGTCTATGTCTGCTGAGACTCTCCCTCGCTGCGCCCCGTTTATCAGTCCTCAGGGTTATTTCCCATGCTGTTGGATTCCTTTTCATAAAGTTCTTGCTTGGGCCTGCACCCTGAAGTGTTTCCCCCCAGTGTTTATGCACTTCAGGTTTAATTTTAAGCCTTTGCTTTATTTTGGGTTGATTTTTGTTCTCTTCTAGGTGAGAAATATGGCTCTAATTCCATCCTCCTAGGCATAGGATGCAGTTTTTCCCGCATCACTTGGTGAAGATGTTCTTCTCCATTCCATTTGTATTTGACACTTTTGTCAAAACCAGGTAGCTGTAACTGGGTGCACCTGTATGTCTGTGCCCTCCTCTCTGTTCCATTGCTCTACACATCTGTTGTTTGTTTTAATTGACTACATGGTTTCAAAATTGTTTTTTTTTCCCATCCTTTTATTTTTAAGAGAAATAAATAAAATAAATGCCTAGCTCTTACACTTTCCACCTCCTGTCTTCTGAGATGTTCCCTGAGCTAAATGTGGAGAGGTGTGACAGACATGTCGCATTTATGTCTGAGCACACCACAGTTACTCTCTGGGCTTTGACCAGCTGTAGATTTCCGGGTTAACTTCAGTTTACTGCACAAAACACTTCTCTTATGAGGACTGAGAAGTTATAGACTTATGTATTAAGAAGGCAATTTGATGTTATGTCTATTTACCAAACTACTAGTAAGTTCTCCCCTAGGGCCCATGAGCTTCCAAGCTATGGATGCTTGGTCAGATTTACCATGTAGAACAGTTCTTAAATCCAGATGAATCCTGCCATAATTGCACCCATTGGCACATCTTGCAAGACTTACAGTTGTTATTATAGCCACAAGATTTGCAGCTGGGAAGACTGTAGATGTCTCCCCAGCATCTCCAATACTATGAAAGCTAGCCAACAGGAAGAAACATCCAGGTCCAGTCCACCCTGATTTTTTCCACATCCTATGTCCAAAGTGTTTTGCATCTTTGGCAACAGGGTCACCCCATCAAGCTCTGCTGGGTTACAGTAATAATCTACATTGTTTGAGAGTCTGTGGGACCCAAGTGTACACACCCCTTTTGGTGCCAGTGCTGTGTTATTTGTCACTGTGGCTTTTAACATAATTTGAGCTCAAGTTTTGCTCAAATTTCTCCTGCTTTTTCTTTTTGCTTGGGGTTTCTAAACCTATTCAGGGTGACAAAACATGCTTCTGCTTTGTCCCTCTCAGCCTCCAGATTAAACCTGAAACAGAAACACAGAGATGAACAAGACAAAAGACAACCAGGTAGGTCTTACTAATTGGGAAAACACTCCACTATTTGGGTCAGGAGTCTTCAGTGAATCCTGGACAAGAGCCCCCAAATGCAAGGGTTCATGATTCACCAAAGACTCACCTGGTCTAAAATAGTATGCAAAAGGAAGAGTTTTATTCTGCAGAAGTTCCAGATGCTGGGGACTACCATTTACTGAAATGGAGATGCCCAGATGAGCTCACACGCCCAATTTAAAAGCCCATTAGGGGAATTCCAGGGAAGGGTGGGTGATCTCTATCTTAATTGGTTGGCTCTGTATCTAGGGACATTCCAGCTGCCTACCAGAAACAGTTGAACTTGCTGATTCTCATCTGGATTCTGAACAGGCTATGGATCTGTGGGCCTCCCCTGTGCAGGGAGGAAGACAATCTGAGACAGCCTTTTCATTTTGTTTTCATTTTCCCAGGAATGTCCTTCTGTTTGTGCTTTTCATCCTCTCACACAAAGTTGATTTGTTTTGTTTTGCTTTGTTTTGTTTTGTTGATTTGTAGGATAGGACTGGCACAGAGCATCCCACTGGGCTTGGTCCTGAACCACTTTAAGAACTTTTGCTAAGTTGCAGAAGACTCTGGTCTGGTTGTTCATCCCTGCAAACTAACCACAAATGGTCCACCTATAAAGTAGGATGGCCTGAGGAGGGAACTTTCCATCTCCCCACCATTAATAGGGTAAAGGCTGTAATTTATGAGGCCAGGGGCCACCCAGACAAACTGCCATACATCACTACATGGCGGTACCTGGTTGAGAAGCCCCCTGTTTGGGTGAGACCTTTTCTGTTACCGGCCTCCCTGCTCCCTGCCCTTCTTCCTCTAAAGGAGAGTCGGCCTTGGTCCCTGCCTTGCTCCCCCTTCTGTTCCTAAGGAGGATCTCTGTCCCACTTGTTATGTTCCTGGTCCTGCTACCGATGCCCCTGCCCTCCCCTGATTCTCCTGACTCCACTTGGAGTCCACCTCACACTCAGGCCTACAGGATTGTTCAGACTTACTCTAATGGACATTTGATTACTGACATTTGAAGTTTGGTGCTCTTGGCATCATTGTTAGAACCTCATTGTTAGAATGTAAACATGAGATGTGTTCTTTTAATGCTGTTCTGATTATAACTTTGTCTTGCTTGTTCACCAGCATCCCTGAATTCCTCAGGCAGTCCTATGGAATGACAGGTAAATGGAGATATGTGAGTGGACAACTTCTTTGCTCTTTACTTTTAATTTCCTTCACTTTTCAGTGAAGCCACTCCACTGCCAATCCTCTGAACTATCAATGTTCATATAAAGTATATGGAGATCATAGAAAGAACCAGAAAATGTTCAGGCTATTGCCAAGACTATAGGTTGTTCCCCCACAAACTTGTGGCAAGGCCCTATTGCTGAAGACAATACCTACACAGCCCATTGGACATGGCAAAGTCAAGCTGGTGCCTAGATAGAGACTCCGCCCCTACAAGCTGATGTACAAGAAGCTATTCTGAATGTTTCCAGAGGAGACACATAAACACTGGCCCAACCATAAACCCTTTGACCTACTACAATGCTGCTCTTCCGGGAAGATATATTAGTGCAATGGTGGCACAAAGTTTGTAGGTATAACCAATCAATATCTGATTTGACTAAAGGCCCACTCACTCGATGACTTGGACCATCACATACACAGCTTGAGTGATAAAGTACCTGAGACTAGATAGTGAGGGACTTAGGTAAAAACAAATACTACTGTTCTTTAAAAAAAAAAAAAGTAACAGTATAATGACTCCTCTATCTTCATAGATCAGTGCTTTGCTCAGCCTTCATGAGAGAAGCTTCCACAGCCAGACATCATGCAGAGTGAGAGACCCAACACCACCTCATCCCTAATAGGGATTTTTTTCCCATCAAATCCCTTCCATGAGGATTCATAGATCCCCTTGAAAGAGGGGCCAGAAAGAGTATAAGAGCCAGGAGCCATGGAGAACACAAAGGAAGTAGGCTCTTTAAATCAACATGATTAGTGTTCATTTGTATCAATGCACAGGGCCTAAGATTGCATGCACAGGGCCTGAGAGAGACAACATGCACAGGGCCTGAGAAAGACAGCATGCACAGGGCCTGAGAGAGACAGCATGCACAGGGCCTGAGAGAGACAGCATGCACAGGGCCTGAGACAGCATGCACAGGGCCTGAGAGAGACCGCATGCACAGGGCCTGAGACAGCATGCACAGGGCCTGAGAGAGACAACATGCACAGGGCCTGAGAGAGACAGCATGCACAGAGTCTGAGAGAGACAGCATGCACAGGGCCTGAGAGAGACAGCATGCACAGGGCCTGAGACAGCATGCACAGGGCCTGAGAGAGACAGCATGCACAGGGCCTGAGAGAGACAGCATGCACAGGGCCTACAGAGGTCTGCACCAGATGAAGTCCTAGCGCTAAAAGGAGAAGTAAGTGGACACATGCCCCTATCCCTGACCCAGAAGCAATTGATATCGATTTGCAATTAATAACCACTTGCAAATGGCAACTTAGTTCTTTCAAGAGGGTCTCACTGGGGAAACAAACCCCTCTTAAGAGTAGGCTGCATGCCCAGCAGTAGATGCCAACAGGAAATGAACTCACAGCATCTCTGGAAGTTTCTTGTCTCAGAACATCACATCCGGGCTTTTCCTTCTCTTTTTTCTTTTTTTTTCTTTCTTATTATATTTTTGTTTCTATTTTATTTTTTCTTCTCTCTTTGTACCCTACAGGTCATTTGAATACATGTTCTGGCTTCCAGTTTAGTGTTTCTATGGGATTTCTACATAAGTAAACATGAGCTTTTGTTCCCTGTGTCATTTCTTGGGCTTTGTATTTATTTGCTTCATCCCATTCTGTGTTAGTTTTTGTCTTATCTTGTCATATTTTGTTGTTATATTTATTCATTTTATTATTATCCCATAAGAGCCTATTTGTTTCCTAATGAGAGACAGAAAGGGGTAGATCTAGAAGGAAGGGGAGATGGGGAGGAATTGGGAGGAGGAGGGGGGGAAAGCCAACATCAGGACATATGATGAGAGGGAAAACATCTACTTACCAAAAAAGGAAAAAATAAAAATAAAGAACCAGAAAATAAAAAATATATTTTTAGAGGAGAAAGCTGTAGGAGGAACCTGTGGATGATTGTATGAGAGGCCACAGAACTTGAGCTGTCTTTCAAGTGGACAGAGATGGGCTGTCAGAAGAACTGGTCTTATGCAGCCACCTCTGCAGGAGGCAGACCCACTGCAGCAAGTGCCAGATGTAGGCTTATAGTTTTCAAATGGGTTTTAATATGGGTTATTAAGTGCTTTAACCTCCCTTCTAGCCCACCACCCACCAGAGGTAGAGGAAAAGCAAGGTTATTAGGATATAGGGAGTGAGGGGACCTGTTTAGAAACTGTTCTTTAAAGGAAATCCCATCTGCTTTGTCAGGAAATCAGCAGTTTAGTTCATAGGAGTCAGCAGCAGCATCTTGGTCCACTCACAAACACTTCATAGATACACCAGTAGTCCAGTTCAGTAGTGTTGATAATGGCAGCGGGGGCACGACCTAGCAGTGACAGCCAGGCCTCAGCCAGATTGGCACAAGTCAGCAGGAAGAATTAGGACCAGCAGGGGCACCAGAAGTTCTCTGCCCTGACTCTCTCAACAAAGCAAAGATCAGCAAAGACAGGGAAACTAAGAAGTGTTGCAAAGCTAGCTGTGCTAGCAAGCCGACCCTCCCACCCCTCACCCCCGTCCCTGTTCACTGAGTCCTATTTACACTCCCTCCAAACATCATGTGTCCTCCACAGCTCTTGCCTCACCACGCGAATCTGACTTGGCAAACCCCACAGGAGTCTGTACCTGCTGATACCATTCTATTAATCAGCTGAGTCTACAGAAGCGCAAGAGGCCACCAGCACACCACCAGAAGTTTCTTGGTACATTTCTCTATATAAAGTCCCAACAAATGGAGCTCAGCTATGCATTGTACGCTGAACCAATGCATGTGTGTTGTTAGCAAAGAATCCTTCATCACATGTCCTTTCATGTGCTTGCTTTAGCAAAACATGCTTTCACTTGTGTCTGCTTTAGAAAAAACAGTCCTTCTTACGTTTACTCCAGTTAAACACCATGGAACACAACTGACTTTCCAAAGAACCCTTAGGTTTCCACTTCAACCAGAGGTAAAAAAAAAAAAAAAAAAATGTGAATTTTGTCTGTGGGCATGCTGAAACACAGGATCCCTGCTGCTCTCGGGTGACACCACAGTGGGGCAGAAGACTGGGAGTCTTGGAAGTCTTACTCAGCCTGTAGATGAAATGCACGTTCCTGGGAAGGTGCCTGCACAGAGTAGGTGCCTCTCGTATTATCACACATCATGGGAACCCACCTGGCTCCTTTCCAGACCTGTGTTTAGAACGTTTCGCTAAAGTGGCCAGACTTCCTGATTTTCCCTGTGTTCAAAGAGAAATATACATATAAAAATGACTCAGTTCCCTGATTTCTCAACCTGTTCTACCAGAATAGTTACTGAGGTGTTGTGAGAGTTGTTTTCCTTTTTTGCAAGGTCCTGGGTCGGTGCCCAGGCCCCATTCATGCTAGGCAGGTGCTGAACCACTGAGCTACACCTGGGACCAATGCAAGAATTAAGTGATAGTCTTAAAAGTGCTCTGGGTTTTCCTGTACGTCCTTGGGTCACTCTGTCCCTGTGATCATCCTGCATTATTTTGGCACCCCACCTCTTCTCTAATCCCTCACTCCCTACACTCCCCAGCAGCCCATCTCTTTCTCTGTGGAGCATCCTTTCCATGTGTTTCAAGAGCCTATGTTCAACAGTTATTTCCTGTCATGCCCTTGTCCATCCGCTTGCTCATCCTAATGATCATCGAGCGAGCAAGCAAGCAAGCAATCTAACTAGTTACATCGGCACCCACGTGTGACTTCACAAGTAATCCAGAACTGTGAGGATGATTTTCAAATGCCCTCCTGAAAAATCCCTGCTCTTTATCAAAGTGAAGTGCAATTGTGTTAATTATGTAAGCGTCCCGTCTGGGTTATTTTTGTGGCTGCTATTACATACACTCATTCAGTTACGTAATAGTGATCACTGACTTGGCATCCTTTATTCTGAAAGTTTGCCAACACGAAAAGAAGTTGAGGGGAAGACAGTACAGGAGGAGCTGGGGAATGGTTCTATAAACAGTTGACATGCTTGTTATTACACATTTCTGTCTCCTAAATGCCTCATGCTGTGTTTATCACTGGAAAAAAATGAATATAAGTAAGATTGATTTTTCAGAAGGATACTTGAGACTGTAATTACTTTATCAATGAGAAAATCTGAAAGCTAGGTTTGATGTTAGGTAATAGCTGGTTATTAATTAATTCCTATGTTCTATGTATATTCAATAATGCTTTTTACCCAGTGGTTAAGTCTGACATGAGTCATCACTCTGGTGATGCAGTTGTTCAGGAGTAGTACCTCACTTGAACTTCTTGCAGGTAATATGGAGGCTTCATGCTCCCCAGGATGCAGCCCTGTCAGTTGTCCCAGGCAGACACAGAGCCTGGTAAAAATGCTTGTTCAGAGAGAGTATGCTTCTTGGATCCTCCTCCTCCTCCTGAACTGTAATGACCACCTTCAGCTGGAGAGTATATATGTATGTGTGTGTGTGTTTGTGAGTGTGTGTGTTACATGTATATGTGCGGTATGTGTTTATGTGTGTGTATGTATGCTGCATGTATATGTGAATGTGTGAATCTGAGTGTTCATGAGTGTGTGTGTGTTGTATGTATATGTGTGGTATGTGTATTGTGGTGTGTGTATATGTGTAGCATGTGTGTGTGTATATATGTATGCATGTATTTGTGTGTATATGTGATGTGTGTATTTGTGTATGTACCTCTGTGTGTGTGTGCGCGCGCGCGCGCGCGCGTGTGTGTGTGTGTGTGTGTGTGTGTGTGTGTGTGTGTGTGTTTGTGTGATACATTTGTAACTTGCTCCATATGTCTTTCTCAGTCTGCTTTCTTATAGGACCCAAGACTTTCAGCTCAGGGATAGCACCACCCACCAAGGGCTGTGCCCTCTCCCATTGATCACTAATTGAGAAAATGCCTCACATTTGGATCTCATGAAGGCATTCCCTCAACTGAGGCTCCTTCCTCTGATGACTCTATCTTGTGTCAAATAGACACATAAAAACAATCAGTACAATAACTAACCAAAGTCTAACACCAAAAGTTTTCTTTTTTCAAGGCAGGAGAAAGATAGGGTTAGTTAAAAACAACTGTCTAGATGCTGACAATACAACAGACAGCCTGTGTGTGTCCTCTGTCACTAAGGAAACATAGGAAGCCCTAACTGTGTTATGACTTGAAAATGGTAAACTCCTTCTCACCTGAGGCTTGAAGCTCTCACTGAGCCCCCACTCACTGACCCCCTTTTTGCTCTAATGTAAAGCATATCCATAAAGGAGAAGCAGTGCCGGACCTTACAGTACTTCTTAGTTCCTTCCTGCCCTTGCTCAAAGGTCACACTTCGAGGGAGCATCTTTGCCCACTGAGTTTCCATTGCTGCAGCCATTCTAATTCTCCTCTGACTTAAGGAATTCCTGCTGAATTGGAACAGTGAAGTCTGTGTGTTTTCTCCTTATCCTCTCCAGACCCTACAGGAGTGTAGTGAGGAGGCAGGAGGCAGGAGGCAGGGCCGAGAGTTTATAGTTGGCTACTTTCTTAATAATAGAAAGAATCCCTTTTCTGTATATCCTAGCTGAAACACCTCCCCTTGAGGCCTTTACTGTTACTGTCTGTGCCCCATTACAACACACACACACACACACACACACACACACACACACACTCACACTTAGAGATTTGGTGTCTTAATCACTTTGGGTCCACCAGAATCCAACTATATCCACTATTCTATAAGACACAGGCACGAGAAATTTGAGTGACACCCAAGGGCACCCCAGATTCAGAGCTCACATATTGAAGTGGCTGCTGCTGAGAAATGCATCTGTATGGCTGTAAGATAAGAATACTAGGGGGGCATAGTGAGAAGACGAACAGTAATGTAACACACAGTCCTGTGTGGCTACATGCCAGCAATACATGTCAGCAACACAACAGGGAAGTGAATCCATACAGGAGTACCCTTCTTCCTGGGAGAGATGGCTGTGGTCTCAGTAGCCACTCAAACAAACACTGAGAAACAGGATCTTATTTCTCTTTGTGCTTGTATTAAATTTCATTGTATTAAAATTGTATTAAATTGCATTGTCTCATATGCATTTTCTTTATGCACTCATCTAGGCTGGTTTTGTTCCCTGGCTAGTGTGTATAGTCCAGCTATAAACATGAACTTCCTAGTATTTCTGTGTTGACTTCCTTTAACTGCTTCAGGCCTGTACCTCTGAGTAGCATTGGTTGGTGGGCTCTTTGCTGGAGAGAGAGCAAGAGAGAGAGAGGGAGGGAGGGAGGGAGGGAGGGAGGGAGGGAGAGAGAGAGAGAGAGAGAGAGAGAGAGAGAGAGAGAGAGAGAGAGAGAGAACCCAGTCCAGCCAGTCTCTTGGGGCTGAGCGGGATGGTGAGTGTCTCAGCTCGGATCTCCTGCCTCCGGAGAATAACCACCCAGAGCCGGGAGTCTGTCAAAGCAGGAACTTGTTTTATTGTATTGATCTTTTTCTTTATAAAGGGCTGAGAGAGGAGGTGGAGTTTTTTGCTGAGGTGAGATGACATAGGAGGAGAGGAAAGTTGGCGAAGGGTATGGGGCAACTCACAGAGCCAACAAAGTTACTCTACATCAGCAGGAGCCAGGCAAAGGCAGGCTTAAGCAGGTGGTGCTCAGTCACTCCAGTATGGAAGTGACTGAGACAGTTTACAAAACTCAAGCTAGGCTTGGATTTGTCCTCAGGGCCCAAACTAGGGCCAAATAGGGCCCAACAATTGGTGGGTCGTATGGTAGTTATGTTTTCAGATTTTCTTGAACCTGAACACTGATTTCCACAGTGGCCATTTCCCACATTTGAGACAGGGTTTCTCTGTGTAGCCCTGGCTGTCCTGGAACTCACTCTGTAGACCAGGCTAGTCTCGAACTCAGAAATCTGCCTGCCTCTGCCTCCCAAGTGCTGGGATTAAAGGCGTGCGCCGCCACCGCCGCCCGGCATCATTTATCTTCTTGATAGTCGTTCTGACTGGTATTCAATGGAATCTCAAAGAAACTTTTATTTGCCTCTTCCTGATCCCTAAGAATGCCAAACTTTTTCCCCCACATATTTATTGACCATGTGTATTGCTTTCATGGAACACTCTCTGTTCACTTCATGTATAACTGGAAGATGTATGGGTTTGTAGTTCTTTATATATCATGGCTACTCATCTCCTGTGTGAAGTATGGTTAGCGCAGGGTCCTTCCTGTTCTTCAACTGTCTCTTTGCCCTCCCTGGTGATAGCTTCCTCTGCCATGCAGATGCACCTTAATTTCATGTACTACCCTTTTGTAAGAACGTGGTCCAAGAGTGGAGCTGTGTGAAGAAACTTCTAAGTGCTTGTGAACCAAGACAAGAGGTCTTGTGACCTCAATTTCTTCAAAATTACTTTTGGATTCTGTTTTCATGCCTCTCCCAGGTGTAACAGATAGGAATGAATTTACTTCAAATTACTCATTACGACTGGCTATTGTTATTTGTGTATATGCCCCTGTGGAAAACATGTTTTCGCCATGTGCTGCTTGTCTGCCGCGTGCAGCCTGCCCTTGCAGTTGGACATTTTACTTATGTGACCCCTCTTGACCCTCAGAGCATAAATTGTCTGGTACTCTGAGTTTCCTCTGCTTCATTGATCAGCTCCGTTCTCCCAGGTCCCACCACCAGTAAAGTGGCTAGCAGCCTTTGTTAGTGCTCAGGCTTGTTGTTCCCTGTGCTATTGGAGTCCTGTTCCAAAAATCCTCATCAATGCCTATCTCTGAACGATTTCCTTTACATTTTCCTCTAGTAACTTTAAAGTTTCGGTCATTACATTCAAGTTTCTGATCCATTTTTAATTGAGTATTGAGCACAGTTAACAAACAAAGATAATTGTTCACTCTTCTACATGTGGGTCCCCAGTTTTCCTAGCACTGCTTTCATTCCATGTATTTTATGGCAGTTTTGTCTAAAGGCGGCTGTACCTATATGAATGCACTGGCGGGTCTCTATCCCTACTCTGTCGGACTATACATGTGGGTGTGCACCACTGTTGTGCTGTTTTCACGAGATCTTTATGATGCATCGCTAAGTTGCAATCCCATCAATGTACTCTTTCAGCTAAGGCTTGTTCTCTGTTCCTGGCCTTTCATGCTTGTCAGTATGGTTCTTCCAGTTCTCTGCTGAATGGCATGGACTCTCGGGCATGGACTCTCGATAGGGACTACAGTAAGTCGGAAGCTCTTGCTAATGCAGCATCTTTCCCAGTATTGCCTCTACTCACGTGTGGGCACAGCAGGCTTTTCCATCTGAGATCTGCAGCATTTGTTTTCTTTAGCGTCTTCAAGCATTCCCTGTATAGGTCTTTGGTTAGTTTTTTTTTTGTTTTTTTTTTTTTTTTTTTTTTTTTTTTTGTAGACCTTTCCTTTCCTTCCCTTCCCTTCCCTTCCCTTCCCTTTCATTTTCTTTCTTTCTTTCATTCTTTCTTTTTATTTTTTGTTTTTGCTTGGTTTGCTTGTTTGGTTTTTTGTTTTTCAAGACAGGATTTGTCTGTGTAGTCCTGGATGTCTTGGAACTCACTGTGTAGATCTGAGATCTACCTACATCTGCTTCCCGAGTTCTGGTATTAAAAGCATGCAACACCACCACCTGGCCTTTCTTTTGTTTTCATGAAGCTATTGTAAATAACATTTTTCCCTGGTGAGTTCATTACTATTATACAGAAAAAATACTGAGCATATATTGATTTTGTGTCTTACCACATTGCTGAACTTTTTAGGATTTTTTAATCATAAAAAAATGGCAATGATTTGAATACCTTTGCTATTTGTATTCTTTCAATTTCTCTCTATTATCTATTCTTGGACTCTCTTAGTTAGGGCTTCCATTGCTCTTGAAGAGACACCATGACCAAGGCAATTCTTATAAAGGCAAACATATAATTAAGACTGGCTTACAGTTTCAGAGTTCAGTGCCTTATCATCCTGGTAGAAAGCATGGCATCATGCAGGCAGACTTGGTGCTGGAGGAGCTAAGAGTTCTACATCTTGATCCAAAGGCAGCTAGGAGGAGGAGGCTACTGTGTGTCACACTGGGCAGAGCTTGAGTATGCATATGTATTATCTCAAAGCCCCACTTCTAAAGTGACACACTTCCTCCAACAAAGCCACATGTCCTTTTTGTTGTTGTTTGTTTTTCGAGACAGGGGTTCTCTGTGTAGCCCTGGCTGTCCTGGAACTGGCTGACCTTAAACTCAGAAATCCACCTGCCTCTGCCTCCCAAGTGCTGGGATTAAAGGTGTGCACCACCACTGCCTGGTGCCATGCCTCCTTAAGGCCACATCTCCTAATAGTGCTAGTCTCATAGGCAAAACATTCAAACACATGAGTCTACTACTAGAGTCATACCTATTCAAACTACCACATTCCACTACCAGGCCCCTATAGACTTTTAGCTATAACATATTGCAAAATGTATTTAGTCCAACTTCAAAAGTCCCCATAATCTATCACAATTTCAACAATGGTTAGAAGTCCAAAGTTCAAAGTCTCTTTGAGATTTATGCAATCTCTTAACTGTAATCCCATATAAAATCAAAATAAAAGAGCAGATCACATACTTCTAACACATCTTGGCACAAGATATACATTACTGTTCCAAAACATAGGGAATGGAGCATAGTGACAAAATACCAGACCAAAGCAAGACCAGCTGGGCAAACTTCAAACTATGTATCTCCATGTCTGATGTCAAAATGCACTTCAGATCTCCTACTTCTTCCATCTTTGTTGATTTCAACACACTTCTCTCTCTTGGACTGGTTCCACTCCCTGTTAATACCTTTCCTCCGCAGGTATCCCACAGTTCTAGCATCCTGAATATCTTGAGGTATCCAAGGCAACTTAAACTTAACAGTTTCTTATTCCAGTGCCTGGTATCCACGCATGATCTTCTGGGCTCCTCCAAAGGGCTGGCATCACTTCTCCAGGTCTGCCCTCTGTAGCACTCTAAGGTCTGGCTGACTCTACTCCACTGCTGCTGCTGATCCCATGGTACTGGCATCTCCAGCATGTTGAGGTCTTCTGCTGCAACTAGACTTCTCCATAGCTTCTCATAGGCTCTCTTCATGGCACCAAACCTCAACTTCTTGACATGACCCCTTCAGTCCTGGGCCTTCAGCTGTCACTGAGGCTGCACCTTCACCAATGGTGTTTTCTCACCTCTCACCACACCAAGCCTCAGTACTCTCCATGACCCCTCATACCTTCCAAACAAGTATCAGCTGGGTGACTCTTCTCCATTACCAAGCCTGGCTACCACCACAAGGTAGAACCTTGGCTTCCCCTGGAACATAGATTCTTTGTGCTCTCATAAAACACTTTCCAGAAAATTTCACCACAGTGATGCTGATCTCTTCTTAATCACCCCTAATTTCTTAGCTCCAGCTACCCAGCATCAGTTGTCCCAGTAGTCCTTCTATTCTTGACTCTAAGGCCAGAGCCACATGGCCAAAACTGCCAAGTTCTACCACTTGCTGGAGCTGGAACATTGTCAGAAGCCATCATAGGACAAGCTAATAACTGGCAGGTGATCTTCCTGAGATGACCGCCTTAGATTAAGGTCTACGACAGAACTCTAAACTTAATATGCTTTTCCTGTTATTATTAAACATACATAACAATCACTAGGTATTAAACACACCCCTTTTAAGCAGTTCTCTGCAGGTCTAAGAAGATGTACTGTCTTGTAGTGATGCTATACAGACAAATAGATGGCTTCTTAATTCTTAATGATGATCCTATGAGAATTCCTAAAATTATGTCAGTATGTATTAAGCTCTTTTATAGTGGGACTGCTATTAGATCCATTTTTGATAGTCAAAACTGCAATGATACTCTGTGAGTCTCCCATGTGTCACCAGTTAATTGCTTCTAGATAGCAATGAGACTTTCTACTACTCAGAACACATTCCAAAAGGTTGTAAAACCATGAGCCAATGGTCATAAAAAGGGAATTAATGATTTATTATAGGTACTAGGACAAAAGATAAAATATTGACTGGATTTATCTGTATAAAGCTTCACTAAAAACTTGTAGTTTTTAATTTTCAATGAACCTGTGGCTATGCCAGGTGATGAATATTTAACCAGATAAATTATTCCTAGTGGTATGCATGTAAACATTCACTGTTGTAAACTTACTTGATTTATGATTTGAATTTTATGTATGAACTTGTGATGAACTTTTACCATGTGATCATGTATTCTAAAAGATGTGTAACTGCTGAGAATAAAGAGAAGAGTCAGAACTGAGCTGAGGAGAACTTTTTAGACAGAACACTTTTTAGTCAGATCTAAACAGAACTTAAGACAGAGCAGAAAGGCTTCTCCTTACAATGGGACAGAACAGGTCTTCTCTTAATAACAAGGCAGGCTTAGTCCTATTAAAAGGAACAAAACTTTCTTCTTACAAACTTGTGCCTAATTCATTTAGCATTAAAAGGGTAGAAGCTTTTTCTTTCCCTATGCAATAAAGATCGGAGCACATTTTTCATCCAGAATGAGTGAGTTCTTCTGGCACTGGTGCGTTGTCTTTTGCTCCAAATGCATATGTAAGTATGGATGTGTGTGTGTAAGTATGTAATTGTGAGAATGTATGCAAGCTGGACCCAACTGGTTTGAAAGTATATGTATATACATGCATGAATCTGTATATGAACTGTGTTTATGCATATTTGCTTATGTAAAAGTTTTTCCTTCTGCAAGATTTATTTTCTTCTCCTAGTTCAAAATAAGTTCTTTGCTCCAAACTTCTGCCTAGCCTGACAAGCAAGAGGCATCTGGACAAAAGGGGAAAGGCTCTAGCAATCAATCCTTTACTTAATCTCTTGTTTTAGGATGACGTGCCAAGTGTCAGAGACTGCAGTTTCTGGCCTCAGAGGATCACAGAAGGCAGGTCAGTTACAGTAGCAATGTAATTTAGACTTAGATAAGTAAACTTTTATTTATTATATAGCAGCCCTAAATATCTCTTAAGACAAAGTTTTACCCTCTACTGATGCTCTTCCCCTCTGCTGCCTCAAGAACCAACAAGAAAGAAAACCCTGCCAGGGCTGGCCTCCAGGAGAACATAACCCCTTGTTCTATTAAATCTTCACCAGCTCTCTGTTTTCAATGGTTTCCATCACTACTTAAGCTTGGCTGTCCAGGAACTTTCTCTGTGGATTGAATTGAACTCAGAGATCTGCATGCTTCTCTTTCCTGAGTGCTAGGATTAAAGGTGTGCACCATCGTGACTGGACCTATGCCTTTCTTGCTGTTTTCACAAGAATTTTATAAGTTCCGGATTGGAGTTTTTTCCAGATACAGTCAAGTTGACAACCAAGGATAGTGATCACAATCTATCTCTTATCAATTTGGCACATAATCATATCTCTTTATGTCCAAATGAAAATAACAACCAGGTGATAATAACACCTAACATGATATAACTATAACTTGTCCATCTGCAAACACATCAAAAAATAAGCTTAGCTTGGTGGGATCTTTTCCTAATGTCACCACTCCTTCAAGTCCATTTTATCCTTGAACACAGGAGTTAGCTCCATTTTACTTCCTGGTGCCCCTTTAATCTTTGAACCATATATTTTGTATTTTTCCTTTCTCAGTTTACTACCCTTGATTAAAATGCTCTTCATGAGGGCATGAATCACAGGGCAGAGCCTATGCTAGGCTATTTTGAGTCCTCCTTCCTCAGTGCAACCAGTCTAAATCTCTACATCTTAGCCTCAGGTAGACTTCTCAGAAAGGGGCAAAAGGCAGCCACATTCTTTACCAAGAATGGTCTCTATGCAACATACCAAAATTCTTCTCCTCTTAAACCTCTTGAGCCAGGCCAAGTTCAAATGATCCTCAGCATCAATGTCTTCCATATTTCTACTAGGATAAACCATTAAGCCCCACTTAAAAACATTTCTGTGCTTTCCAAATCCAAAGTCCCAAAATCCACACTACTCCAGACAAAACCATGGTCAGGCCCATCACAGCAGTACCCCAGATTCTGGTACCAACTTCTGTCTTCATTAGGGTTTCGTTGCTGTGAGGTACACCATGACCGAGCCAACTAGTATATAGGACTTGATGCTGGAGGAGCCAAGCGTTCTACATCTTGATCCAAAGGTAGTCAGGAGGAAACTACTGTGCTTCACGCTGAGCAGAGCTTGAGCATATATTATACCTCAAAGCACCACCTCCACAGTGACACACCTACTCTAACAAGGCCACATCTCCTCCAATAAGGCCATACCTCCTAATGGTGCCATACCCATGGGCCAAGCAGTCAAACATATGAGTCTATGGGGGCCATTTCTATTTAAACCACCACATTGGCCTAAGACTTTCAAGCACTACATGGAGTAAAAATTAAGAGACTGAGTTCCCTTGTTGAATTCCAGACTGTAGAGGAAATGTTGTCTCTTTTTCTTACCTATTATGTTTGCTGTAACTTTGTTATATATAGCCTTTACTAAGTTAAAGTACATTCTTTTTGTTCCTAATTTCTGTAGGGCTTTTATCGTGAAAGAATGTTGATCTTTGTCAGAGGCCTTTTCTGAATCAATTGAGGTGGTTTTTGTCCTTAAGTCTATCTATGCTTAGAATCACAATGATATTCAACTATTTTGAACGCTGGAATGAAACTAATTTGGTAATGCTGTGCGATATAAATATATACTTGAATCTGATTTGCAAGAATTTTATTGAGAAATTTTCATCATTGCTTAGGGGATTTATAGTTTGCTGTTGTTTGTTTATGGTTTGTCTTTCTCTGTGAGTGAGTCTCTGGTTTAGTAACCAGGGTGATGCTGACTTCATAGAATGAGCTTGCTTGTGTTCTTTCCCAGTCAGTCCATGGATGTTTGTAGAGCATTAATGTGAGATCTTTTTAATGACTAGACTGCACTCAGCAGTGAGTCTGTCTGGCCCTGGATTTCTTTTTGTTAACACTTCAATGTCACTGATAATAACAGATCTGCTGAATTTTCCAGTTTCATCCATTCTCCTAAAATTTTTATGACTTTGCTTTTTCTTTCAGCCTAATAAAATTCCATGTGTACATGCCCAACACTTTTCTTATTGTTCATCAATTGATAGACATCAGGGTAGACCCCATCTCCTAGCTGCTGTGAATAGACCAACAATGAATATGGACATGTCTCTGAAGAAGAACATGGAGCTCTCTGGTTATGTGTCCATGGGTGTTAAAGCTGGGCATGTGATTTTAGCTGTTGGAGAAACATCCACTGACTTCCTCGGGAACTATACCAGTTTCTAGTGCAACGACCAGTAAATATGTCTTCTCCTTTTCCCACAGGCAAGGCAACATTCATTGTCATTTATATTCTTCTCCCCCCAATCCCCCACCCCAGGGGAGAGTGCCAATGCAGTCTCCCACTACCACAAATTATGCAGTCGAGTTTCCCGCATTTGGGAAAACCTCAGGGGTCAGCACATCCGGAATGCAATGGATAAGCCTCGCCCTGGAAAACCACCTTTGTGATCATGATATCTCCCCTGCCAGGTAAGTATGCCATTTGTATTCTTAATGATACCCATTCTGATTGGAATGAGATGAGATCTCAAGGTAGCTTTAGTTTGGCTTTCTCTCTAGTGGCTAATGATGTTGAATACCTTAAAAAATTTTATTAGTCATTTATATTTCTTCTTTGGAGCACACTCTGTCCATGTCAATATAGTCCACTTTTTGATTTGGTTGTTTTCTTAAAATGTAGTTTCCTAGTTCTTTGTAAATACTATAAATCTTATGCCAGATACATAGTTAGCAACAATTTTCAACTATTCTGTAGGCTTGCCTCTTCCCTCTTCAGTATCCTTTGCTGTAAAAATTCCTTTTAATTTCATGAGCTCCCATCTGTTCATTGTTGAACTGATTGTCCCTGTCTTCAAATGTTCTGCCTGCTTCTCATTCTAGCAGCATCAGTATTTCAGATCTTAAGTCATCGTTCTCAATCTGTGTGCAGATCTGTGCTGAGTGAGAGAAGGATCTGGTCTCATTCTTCTAGTGCAGCTGTCCAGTTTTCCCAGCATGCAGAAGATGCTCTTTTCCCCAGTGTGCCTTGTTATGAAAAAACTATATAGCTGCCGTTGCATGGATTTCTTTCTAGGCCCTCTATTCTATTTCATTGGTCCATCTTTCTGTGCTTGTGCCAACAGTATACAGGTTTCACTATTATGGTTCAGTGGCAAAATTTGAACTTGGTGATATTTCCAGTAGTATTCTTTTTGATCAAGATTTTTCTGGCTATCAATTCATATAAATTTTAATTTTTTTGTATTCATAAAAAACACCACTGCAATTTTTATTAAGATTTCATTGAATCTGAAGATTGTTTTTGGCAGGACTAAGAGATTTTGAATTTTGTCATTTTGGGGTCCTGACAAGACACTTGAGCATGGGAGATGTTTCCATCTTCTTGTTGTTGTCTTCCTTTATTCTTTCTTCAGTGTTTTAAAGTTTTCATTATAGAAGTCTTCCACGTCCTTGCTTAACTTTAGTTCAAGACTTATTTTTGAGGCAATTGTAAATGGAATTATTTTCCTGGTTTCTTTTTCACACATGTTTGTCATTAGTATATAGGAAGGACACTGACTTTGTATGTTGATTTTTTTTTCTATCTTTCCACTTTGTTAAAAGTGCTTATCAATTACAAAGATTTTCTGGTGGACTCTTTAGAGTCTCTTAGATGAGAATAATGTCATCATGTTCCTATCCAATTGTACCCTTTCTCTGGTTTTATTGCTCTAGCTAAGAATTCTAGATTTTCGGTTCTATATTGAATAAAAATGGAGAAAGTAAACACCCATATCTTGTTCCTGATTTTAGTGCAAATGCTGATTTTCCCCATCTGTGGATGTAGGCTTGTCATTTACAGACTTTATCATGTTGAGGCATGCTCTATGTCTTCCACATCTCTCCAGGATTTTAGCATGAAAGGTTTTTGTCAAAAGCTTGTTTTTCATCTATCAAAATAATCATGTGATTTTGGTCCTTGTGGCTATTTATGTAATTTATAAGTTTTAAATTATGTGTATTAAGCTATTCTGCCTTGATGGTGTAAAGTCAACTATGTCATGATGAATGATGTTTCAGATGTATTATTAAATTCAGTTTTCAAGTATTTGCTGAAAATTTTTGAATCTGTTCATCAGGAAAATTACTTTGTAATTTTTTTTGTGACTTTTTCCCCTGCTTTTGTTATCAGAGTAATGCTAACGTTGTAAAAAGAGTTTGGTAACACTTCCTAATTTTCTAGTTTATGGAATATTTGAGAATCATTGGTGTTAATTTTTCTTTAAAGTTGTAGTAAAATCCACTATCTGGGCCTGAACTTTTTTCTTTTTTTTTTTTTTTTTTTTTTTTTTTTTTTTTTTTTTTTTTTTGGTTTTTCGAGACAGGGTTTCTCTGTGTAGTCCTGGCTGTCCTGGAACTCACTCTGTAGACCAGGCTGGCCTCGAACTCAGAAATCCGCCTGCCTCTGCCTCCCAAGTGCTGGGATTAAAGACGTGCGCCACCACGCCCGGCCTCTGAACTTTTTTCTTAATTGGGAGATTTTAAAATTATTGCTTCAACTTCACTCCTTGTTATAGCTCTGTTTAACTAGTGTAAGTCTCATCTTGGTTTAATTTGAAAGCTTGTGTGCATCTAGAAATTCATCAATTTCTTTTAGATTTCTCAACTTAGTAATGTTATTTATTTATTATATATAAGTACACTGTAGCTGTCTTCAGACACATCAAAAGAGGGCATCAGATCTCATTACAGATGGTTGTGAGCCACCATGTGGTTTCTGGGATTTGAACTCATGCCCTCTGGAAGAACATTCATTGCTCTTAACCGCAGAGCCATCTCTCCAGCCCAATTTAGTATGTTTTTAAGGTAAGACCTTTAAAAGATTTTTCTGTCTTCCTACAGTAGGTCCCCCTCCCTTTGAGTCCTGAGAGTCTCTTACCTCCCAGGTCTCTGGTGCATTTTGGAAAGGCCTCCCTTCCTGAGGTTGCCTGTTTCCATTCTTTCTGCTGGCCCTCAGGGCTTCAGTCCTTTTCCCTCACCCAATACCAGATCAGGTTCCCCTCTTCCCCCACCACCACCACTCCACCCCTCCCGTCCACTTTCCCTCCCTTTGTGATTGCTTTCGTCTCTCTCCCAAGTCGAACTGAGGTGTCCTCACTTGGACACTTCACCTTGTTGACCTTTTTGAATTCTGTGGACTGTATGTTGCCATGCCACAGTCACATTTCTGACCCCTAATTGTTCCTGTCCGAATTACAGGGATGGAAATGGAGCCTGAGTAAAAGAAGTTCCAGCCACAGGCCCTGTAGGATGCCGTCCCGCAGCTCCTACTTGCGTGGGGTTCCACGAACCAAGGATTTGGGAACCTGTAATGGGTGA